>NC_132852.1:56632722-56934768 GCF_048164855.1 Canis lupus baileyi
AGGTAAACTAAGATATTTTCCAGCTCCAAAATTTACATAATTCCACTTTATTTCCCCCATCTGCAATATCCTACAATATTACCAGGTAGTGGTAAGTAAATATGGTAGAAGAGACAGAGATTTAAGAGTATGAGTCACAAAATCTTTTTTCAAGGGACTTGCATCCGGGAACAGATAAACAAAACAAAAGATACACAACAACACACAATAAAATATGTGATATACTGCTAATTCTCCAAAGTGATTTGCTATTATTAATCCTAAGTACCCTATCCTGGGCACCTTTATAAGCCTTGGAATCCTGAGAGACGCATATTAATTATCCCCATTTTATGTTGGTAAAGTGAAGACTCAAATAAATTTAAGAAAAGATAAGTTACCCAGATAATAGGATGCAGAGCTACAGTTTAATTCGGGTTGTCTGGATACAGATGATGTTTTGTTCACTTGCGTTACATACACTCTCCAATGGATCTCTTAAAATTATTTTTAAATAAGAAAAGTAATCTGAGACTACGTGCCTATGGCTATTAAACACAAATAGCAACAAACACAGGCGTGCAAGCAAGGTGCCCTTCACAATCTCCTTCACCTCAGCCTCCTCACCTTTTTGCTTCACTATTTGGGATCGTGCTATACATACTATTCTGTGACCTCTTTTTAATGGAGGAAAACACATCTTGTAGTTATTTCCTATTTGTTCATATAAACCTATCTCCATATTCTATAGCATAACTTAAACACTTCCTTATGTTTGGACATAAGCTGTTTTCCAATTTTTTCTTGTAAACAATGCTGTCATGAACATTTTTACTTATTTCACTTGGACTTCTCTATGCAGACATCTATGCACAACATTTTCCTGGAAGCAAGGTAGTGCGTCCTTTGATCTTATGAACAGCAAATCCTATTCTCGCCATCTCACTCACCCCAAATTTAATTCTTTAATTTTCCTGTTCTTTTTCCTCCCTCCTCCCTCCTTTCTTCCTGCCTTCCTTTTTTCTTTTGTGAAGATTTCTCCCTAATGTCACGCTCTGAAGTATGCTTTTTCACTAAATTCTTTCTCAACATCTCTTGAAAACTTGCCCTGGGATGAATTGCCACTTCAAATATTTTGTCTTAAAATTTAATTTTTTTTTAATTGTCTTAAAATTTAATGTTAAAAATGGTCACAGAGCAAACCAGTGTTGAGGGTTAATGCTTTATACTCATTATTATATAAACAAGATTTGTTTTCCCGAGGGGAATTATGAAGAATTGATAAATAAGGATTCTCCCCCCTTGAACATACAATATCCATTGGTAAATGTGAGTTTCTTTGAGTGTATAGAATTTCAAAAATGTTTTGAAGAAGAAAGCATACAGTGGAAGTAGTGAATACAAAGTGGATTTCTGAGTCAGAATTTCAGCTCTGCTACCCATTGGTGGTATGGATTTGGGCAAATCATTTATTTCATTGCCTTCATGTTCTATATGTAAAGTAAGAATAACAATAACAATAATAATATTAAATGTTTTCAAATTTGGCTTAAGGCAGCATTTTCCACAGTGGTTTCACTTAAACCTAAAAGTTTCATGATCAAGTCAACATAAGAGACTCTGGGGAAAATAGCTTTTGCATTGTTTTGTTTTCACTGTAGATTTCCTCAGATGATTTAATATGTGAGTGTGTTTGGGGAATTGGAAAGTCAAGATACAATGTGAAGCAGTTCCTAAATTACCTAATTCCCCAAATCCTATTCTTTGAAAAGAATGCTTTGGAGGACTTGAGTTGCAAAAAACATATTTTGGGCAAATGCCTGTTTAAGATTAAAAAATAATGCCTACAAAACTTCTGGAATATTTTAGATACTCAATAATGCTTATTATTACTATCCTAAATCAACTTTTAAATATAAAGCAAAGGGCTATATAGAAGAGCCAGAGAAGAGGGGATGCAGCGAATAATAATTAATAAAGAACCCTTTTCCCAGAAGATTTTAAGAAAAACCTTACGCAATAAGTACACTTTAAAATGTAGCAGAGATTTAGAGAATTTAGAAAGTGAATGTCAGAGGAATTAGTCTTCCACACAGACATATTGAACTCCCCCTGTCTTTTCTACCATGGTCCCATGTGTGAGCATATTAGCTTGAGAGTAAAGAGCTCTAAATAGTCTGTGAGCACAAAGAACAAAGTAGTAGACTGATGGCCTCAATGACAAGGAACAGAACAGACATGAAAACAGCCATGTTGAGAGTGGGATATTGAACAAAGAAATTGTAGGTGCTGTTTATTCTGAGGGTTTGATCTATTTTTTTTTTCACACATGGACAAATTCTGGTGAAATAATGATCTCTGTTGATAATTTATTAATTCAGGGCATTTGCTTTAAATACTGTAGGAGTCTATGGATTATTTCTGGTATCTTCTAATTGTCTGGTGCCCCTGATATTATTCTATTGATTGCACTTTTCCATTGTGTGTCCCAAAGGCAGAGAAGGGCAAACAGCAATCATGAAATATGAATGAGATGCCTCATTAACCTTTGGGCTTTTGAGTGCTTGGAAGCATCTAATCTATGTCATCGGCAAGAAGAGTCTGGAAGCACTGTAGGGGGTTGTGGGGCGAGAGGAAGGGCAGTTTACTTTGTGGTTGGTAAACTCTATGCCAAGCGCTGGCATGGTGCCTGCTCTGACACAACGGGATCCTGCATTGCACTAGAGATGCTGAGATTTTAGCAAACACAAATGTAATATAGAAAGCTTGCTGAAATTCAGAATATCAGGCTCATCTCCAAAGATTCTGACTCAGCAGCTCAGGCCAGATTTCAGGCATCTGCATTTTAACAAGCACGGAGGTGATTCTGATGCAGGTGATTTGTGGACCACACTTTGAGAAACATCACATTAGACCCATTCAACAAAGAGGGAGTAAGCTGATAAAATTTAGATTTCTTGTAGTTTTTACCAGCATACGTAGACCTGTTTCCTTTGCATCTCTTTTTCATTTAGAATAAATTTCCAACCGAAGTATGTGATACTTGCATTACGGCTGTTTATTCCATATCAACAGAAGCTACTTTGTCAACATTGGGTTGTCATTGAGACCATTTAGGGCTTTTTCCTTCAAAATTTACAGTGTCCTTACAGCTCTACAGTCATAGTGCTATGATGTAAATAGGACAGTGTCTATTTGCATCACATAATGTGTTACAGGCAGAGGACTCAAGAGTTTAAACATTTTCAAATGTTAACAAGAATGCCACATGACTCTGAAACTTGATTATATATAATCAAATGGTAGATAGCATATTATGATTCCATGTTGACCACAAGAACAGCACAAGAAGACTGGAAGGCCAATTTCCGAAAGAGCCAGTGGAAAGACTTAAAGAACATGAAAGGGAAAATTATTTCCAATCATCTGTCCTGAAGCAGCTCTACCTTTCCTTCTGGTTCCCTCAGAACACACCCACAGCATCTTGGACCAATGTCACCCAGGGTGGTGATGGTCACCCAGTACCCCCTTCCCATCTTCTCTTTTCTTTGTTTTCAGAAATCCCACCAAGTCCATAGCCTAGTCCTTTTATGGCTGCAAGCTTAGTTAATTCCTTGTAAACAGTTACTTTCTTATACCACCAATACAAACTGTTACTGTTGGCTTCAGTTGTCTCCTGGCCCCCTTGCAAGCCTGCCACATGCCTCGGGACAACCTGTAATCATCTTCATCTTTCTCTCTTCAATTGAGAAGGTCAATGAATGACTTAGCATGACTGTTACACGTAGAAATTATGACAGAGAGGTACATTAGAACCAGAAAAAGGAAAGTCATACATTGAGAAATATTAGATGTAATAATAATTACAAGCAAAAGAGTGTCATCAGGACATAAAAGGCCTGGAAAATGCTCAGAACATTTTCAGAATTCCTAAAATAGTTTCCATCTACCAGCTCATTCTCCACTAATTAAGATTACTTTGCCTCAAGGAGCTGCTTCCAAGATAAACTATGTTTGGTTAGATAAGCTATATTCAATTTTATTATTTTTCATTTTAATTCAATTCCAAGTTGTGTTGCTTGGTTTCACACAAACACACACACACACACACTCTCTCTCTCTCTCTCTCTCTGGTTTCTTTTAATACATTAAATTCAGGATAGACCAGGTTTTCTTGGGACAGTTGAGAGATTTTGCTTCACTCAGAAACACTGACTCTGCAGGAAAAACCGTTCCAGTTCTAAAAGCTATCTTTCAATAAATTCCTTAATACAACATAGGAGAAAATCCAAGAGGTTCAGAAAGGACATGAGGACTCATCTAACTGAGCTCCTTCATTCCATGGAAACTGAGTATCAGAAAGGTTAAGGTCGCACCACTAATTAGTTTCAGAGCTGGCAGTAGAACCCACGATATCTCTACACCACGCTTCGCATTTGTACACTGGGTTTGTCTATCGAGGAATCATCTTGATTAATTATTTATTGCATACACCAAACAATGATTGTGCTACTACTACGTGTATGGATCTGTGCTGAGCATCTGAAACACCAGGATGGGGCAAACAAAACAATTTCTGCTTTCATGTCTTTCACAAGGGGATTTACAATATTTTTTTTTTTTTCAGATAAAAAGGAATCTGTATCTGAGTGCATGTGTTTTCAAGCAACCACTTCCAGAGCCCAATAATAAATGAGTCCATGTTCAGACAAAATTATAACCAAAACCTGTGGTTTAGGGCAACTGTAGAGATTTTTTTGATCTGGCTCAAAACCTCTTTTAAAAAATTATTTCATCAATTAATTAATATAACTCACCTTATTCTTGAAATATTTTGGTTATATACAAACATTTCTTTTTCTTCCTTTTTATATGAGTCAAGTGCTGCCTGGGAGAAGCATGGAGGAAGTAGCTCAGAAGATTTAACATGATGAATGAACAAATACTTATCAATGCTTATTATATGGTCCAGAGACTTCTGTAACTGAAAGAGACATGCCCCCAACCCCACCACCTCCATGGAGCTTGTGTTCTAGAAATGGAGACAGTTAATGAATAAGAAAAAAAAAAAAAACATTTAAAAATGACGAAACAAACAAAGAGATTTCAAATTCTCATAACTGTTGTAAAGTGACAAGCAAGGTAATGTGGCAGAGGGAAGGCCAAATAAGAGGAATTTGCTCTAGATTAGATGTTAAGGAAGGGTGTCGAAGAGACGACAGTAAAGTGGAGATGTGAAGGATAAGAAGGAACCAACCAAATAAACACCTGGGGGGAAAGATCTTCCAGGAGTTTAATGGCAAGTGGAAAAGCATGAAATGGGAAAGGGATGGGTGGCTGGGGCTTCCTGGGCCGGGAGGTGAGGATGGAGCCAGAGGTAGAGAGGAGCCACACAGCTGCAGGGCATGGAAATCAACTCCCATTTTATTCTAAGTGTTGTAGAGGCTGTTGGTAATTTTTTTTGTTTCATTTTACTTTAGATGCAGTAAAACAGACTCTTTGAGACATGCAGTCCTGTGATTTTGGCAAATGCACGAAGTGGTGTACTGACCCCCAGAGTCACGAAGCAGGCATCATTTTACCCCTCAGCATCCTCACATGGCCCATCTGTCCTCAGCTCCTTCCTTCTCTTTCAATCTGTGACAATCCTGGATCTCTGTCCCTACCTGCAGTTTTGTCTTTTACAGAACACCATGCAAATGGAGTCACAGGATACATAGCCTTTTGGATACAACTTCTTGTTCTTGGAACAATGCATTTGAAATTCATCCATGTTGGGTGAATGAAGTCCCTTCTTTTCAACTGTTCATTAACACTGTATTGAATGGATGTCCCGGATTTGATCAATTTACCCTTTGAAGAGTACCTGAATTATCTTTTAAAATATTTTATTTATTTATTCATGAGAGACAGAGAGACAGAAACACAGGCAGAGGGAGAAGCAGGCTCCATGCAGGAAGCCCGATGTGGGACTCGATCCCGGGTCTCCAGGATTATGCCCTGGCGTGAAGGCAGGCGCTAAACCACTGAGACACCCAGGAATCCTCGTCTTTGGAGTTTAAAAACAAAAACCATGAGGCATATCTGGATGGCTCAATCGGTTAAGTGTCCAACTCTTGACTTCGACTCAGGTCATGATTTCAGGGTCATGAGATCAAGCCCTGTATTAAGCTCTGCACTGGGTGTAGAGCCTGCTTGGGATTCTCTCTCTCCCTCTCCACCTACTCCCCCAACTGCAGTCTCATGAGTGCATACTTTCTCTCTAAAAAAAAAAAAAAAACACCCAAAAACCAGAAACCCAATCTATGAATGTTTATGTAAAAGGTATTTGTATGAACATTATTTCTAGTTTTCTTAGGTAAACACTAGAACTGAGGTTGTTAAGTCTTATTGTAAGTACATGTTTAGCTTTAAGAAAATGTCAAAGTATTTTCTAAAGTAGCTATAGCATTTCATATGCCCAATGTTTGAGAGTTCCATTGCTCTGCATCCTTCTAAGTATGATATTAACAATTAAAAAATTGTTTAGGGGGATCCCTGGGTGGCTCAGCGGTTTAGCGCCTGCCTTTGGCCCAGGGCCTGATCCTGGAGTCCCAGGATGAAGTCCCACGTCGGGCTCCCTGCATGGAGCCTGCTTCTCCCTCCTCCTGTGTCTCTGCCTCTCTCTCTCTCTATGTCTATCATAAATAAATAAATAAATAAATAAATAAATAAATAAATAAATAAATAACTCTTTGAAAAAAATTTTTTTTAGTCATTCTAAAAAGTAATTGGTATCTCATTGTGGTTTTGTTTTACATTAATGATATTGAGTATTTTTTTCTATCCTTATTTGCTATCTATAGATCTTCTTTGATGCAACATCCACATCTGTGGCACATTTCTTATTGAGGTGTTTGCTTTCTTACTGTTGAGTATTGAGATCCAAGTCCTTCTGAAGACTTTTCGTTGACTGATCTTCAAGTTTACTGACTATTCTCAGCTGTGTCATGTCTATGAAAGGCATTCTTCACTGCTGTTATGGTTTTTTTCTCTCTCCCCCACTTCATCCCTCCTTCTTTTTCTCTTTTCCCCTTCTCCCTTTCTTTCCCTAGCTCCCTCCCTTCCTCCCCGTCTCCTTCCCTTTTTCCCTCTTTCCTTCCCTCCCTCCCTCTCATCCTTCCTTTCTTCCTTCCTTCCTCTGGTAACACTTGTCATCTGATCTTGAATTTGTAAGAATATTTTGGAGCTATTTACAGAGTTAAATTCCCCATTAGGTAGTTCCAATATCTGTGTCGTATCTGAGTATGGTTGTATAGATTGTTTTGTATTTTGGCAGTATGTTATTCCTTGTTGTCTTTTTATTTACCTCATGATTTTTGTTGAAAGCTGGATATTTTGTCAGGGACAGTGGAGTCTGACATAGATAGGTTTTATGCCCCGTAGTGAGTATGCCTTTCCTTCCACACCTGGTGGGTTTAAAGCCATGAACTTGAAATTTGCTTAGATTTTGTGTCATATATGGATGGGAGTGATGATCCTTCCTGGTCTTTATATCCTGAGAAGAAACCCAGAAGCAAGCCCCCATATTAAAACATTGTAAGCATGGAAATTACACGATTTGGTTGATTTACATTTAAAAATTATACTGGCTCAGTGTTGACTGGATTGAAGCTGGGCAAAAGTGAAAATAGGAACACCAATTAATTTAATAAATTACTGAAGTAGTTAAGGTGATGAATAATCATGGTTTGGGTTCAGCAACATGTTGTTTATAAAATTCAGTCTATTTATCAAATTGACTTAACAGCACTGCATAGGATTAGTAAATATAAGCCAGTTGAGTGTTGAGATGTCTGCCAAAAAACCCTCCATGATTCTATTTCCAGAAAAGTTGATCTGCAACCCCTATTCATAGCAACAATTACATAGGAGTAAGCTGTCTGTCAAAAATCACTCCTAATTAATGGGAATAAAACCACATCACTTGCCTAAATCAGAGTATCAATCCTCCCTCTGCATCCCTCAAGGGCTGCTCATGTAAGTTCAGATAGTATCCAAATACTTGGTCCAGAATTGGGGCCCATTTACCTATCTGCACTCATCTGTCACTCTTCCTTTTGTTCACTAAGCCCCAGCCACACCAGCTTCCTTACAGGCTTGCAACATCATAAGTCGATTATCACTGTAGAGTCTTTGCTACAGCCAGCCAACCCCTTGGCCTGGGCTATTTATACCTTTGACAAAAGATACTGAGATTTATAATATATCCAGAAGAAAGTGGATATCAGATTTCCATGAAACATCTTATTAGCTGATAAAGCTATAATATGGAAGCTGTTATACATTGCCACATGCTTTATTCAGCCAACCAGCCACAGATGACCATGAGCACAGTGTTGAAGAAAGTAAATAATCTGGAAAGAGTTGATTAGATCAACCAGTGACTGTGGTTCCTGGACCATTATGGATCTTCTTCAACTGCTTTAGGGAGCCTGATACAAGGCTTGATCCCAGGACCCCAGTATCATGACCTGAGCCAAAGGCAGACACTTAACTGGCTGAGTCACCCAGGTGCCCCTCCCTCAATATTTTCCTTTTTTCTCCCTCAGCATTCTTATCTCAATTTTGTGTCAGAATCTGTTCTTATTCCTGATCCTTAGGGATAAAATCAAGATTCCCTAGAGGATGTATTATGACAATAAAATTTTTTTAAAAAATATTTTTATTTATTCATGAGAGACACAGAGAGAGAGAGGCAGAGACACAGGCAGAGTGAGAAGCAGGCTCCATGCAGGGAGCTCGATGTGGGACTCGATCCCGGGTCTCCAGGGTCATGCCCTGAGCTGAAGGCAGGCGCTAAACTGCTGAGCCACCCGGGCTGCACTATGACAATAAAATTAAACATTTTTGTATTTGGTAAAAGCCAAGGCTGCATCTTCTTGTGATTTTTTCATCTGCCTCCCTACCCCTACTACTTCTTACACAGGAGCACCACTGTTTAATATAAATGGCTAATGGTTGGAGTTGATATGGGGTACTAAGTAGCATAAGTTGGGTTGCCAGATAAAATTGTAATCACTCCATTTTGAATTTCAAATAAGCAACAAATGCTTCTATAGTAAAATCATGTTCCAACTATTTATTTTATTTCTTAAATATTTACTTATTTATTTTAGAGAGAGAGAAAGCATGAGCACATAGAAGAGGGGAGGGGCAGAGGGAGAGGGAAAGAAACCCAAGCAGACTCTTTGTTGAGCATGGAGTCCTACCTGGGGCTCAATCCAAGGACCCTGAGATCATGACCTGAGCCAAAACTGAGAGTCAGATGCTTAACTGACTATACCACCTAGACGGCCCTGTTTCAAATATTTAAATGGACTTAGTAGTAGAAAGAGTTCAATTTTCTTTGAGGTGAAATATTTTCAAAAGAGTTATAAAAATCAGCCAAAATAAAATTTTTTCACCCCACACACAAAAACATATTCATTGTTTATCTGAGACTCACATTTAACTGGGAGCCCTATTTTTCTATTTGATAATCTGGGAACTTTAGCCACATACACTGTGTAAGCTAGCTTCAAGAAACTTACCAAGCAAGGATCCTTTTAAATTTAGCTTTCTGTTATTTCATTTAAAAAAATGAGTGCGTCAATTACATTTTGTCATCAAGAATCTAAATTGACATATGTCAATTAAAAAAAATCAACTTATTCTGTTTTTGTAATCAGTCAAATATTTAGATTTCTCATGTTCCCATCTAGATCTATTCTGTGGCCATATATAATTTCATTACAGACATACTGTAGAACTTGTCATATCCTCTTTCAATTAACATCACATTATAAACATTTTCCACTTTGCTAAATAGTTTCATATTTTTAAATTTAACAGCTCAATGTTTTTATGATTTTTGTATTTAGTGAAAAACCTATTATTAGATATTTTGGTTCTTTATAGTATGATATACTATTGCAAATAATGCTATACAATAATATTACATACTGTAATTCTAGTATTGAATGTTTCTATGCATGTGGTTTGCTTTTACTTTTGGATAATGTATTCAGAATACCAACAAATATAAATATTTGATCAAGGGTTATAATCATTTTAATAAATCTTTCTAGATCAATTCCTAAAATGTTACACTAACTTTCACTTCTACCTGCATTATATAAGAGTTTCAGTTCATATATATATTTTATCAGCAGACTCACTGATGTTATATATATATTTGATAACTATAGTTTTAAGATGTTCTTGAATCACCTTTTGGGATTTAAATATTTTTATTTACATTTTGATTGAGTATGTATTCAATATTTAATGTATTATAAAGAAATTTTCTTAAGAAGTTGTCTCTTTGATTTTTAAGTGTTAAACACTTTTATATTACTTCTTTCAATTATCTACCTTCAGAATTAAGAAACTTATATTTTTAAAGACTAAATAAGCCTAAAATTTATCTTCTGGGATTTAGGATTTTAATTTTCATGTTTAACCATTCAACTTTTTTGGAGTTTAATATAAACTCCTCAATACCATTTTTCAAATGCAAAAATATTTCTGTGTAGTTTAGAAAATTAATATATTTTTTTTAATTTTTATTTTATTTATTTATAATAGTCATACAGAGGGAGAGAGAGAGAGAGAGAGAGGCAGAGACATAGGCAGGGGGAGAAACAGGCTCCATGCACCGGGAGCCCGACGTGGGATTCGATCCCTGGTCTCCAGGATCGCGCCCTGGGCCAAAGGCAGGCGCCAAACCGCTGCGCCACCCAGGGATCCCCGAAAATTAATATTTTGAAAGTAAGAAGAAGGTGGGGTTTTTTGGACATAAAGGTGGTGTGGTTTGATGAGCAACAGTCATTTGGAAATGGCAGCCTATGGTACATGTTGACAGATTTATTAAGAGGAAGTGGATAAAAACAAAAAAATCCAAGAGAAACTTGTTTGTAGTACTATTACAAAAAAAATCCATGTATAAAAATTATACCTGCAGTCCTCAGAAATCTTTTCAGAAATAACCCATTCTACACTGAGATTTAAAAAGTTCCATCATTATATTTAAATATGCTTCCCTAAACATCAGAAAGAATTAAATTAAAATCACTTTAAAAAAGTTAATAATTTTTAGAGTGTGTAAGGAAAGGAAAAATTGTGATGGAATCTAGAGAAAGTGTAGTCACTGAGTATAAATCTTTTCAAAGTATCCTCATACATATATAGTTTCCTTCCTTCTTTCCTTTCTTCTTTCCTCCCTCCCTCTCATCCTTCTTCCCTCCCTCCCTATTTAATATTTATTGACAGCCAGCTACATGCCAGTGTTTGAAGGTATGCAAATGATGGATACAGCCTAGTTAGGGAAAGGCAGGTAAAGGAAGGATTACAATATGGTAAAATAAAAATAAACACTTGGCAATGAGTAGAGAGGATGGGTTTGGGTGGCTTTTGGGAGATTATGCCTCAAGTAACTTTAGAATATGAAGACCATGGAGAATCTATGCAGAAGAGAACAGTAAATCAGACCCCTGTTATTCCATCTTGCCCAGAAACCAAGAATCATTTTATGATCAGGAAAACTGAATTAAAATCACCTTTCTTATTTTTCCTGTTTTTATTCACTGCTTAGCTTTATTGTTTTCATGCATTCTTTGTCTTCCAACAAAAAGACAGAACTGAGTGATCTGAGATTAGGGGACAGAGACCTTTCTCATCAACGACAGATGTGTTTGCGTTCTAACTTATCCATCAGGGTTCTGTTTTGTTTTGTTTTTCATTTTGTTGTTGAGTCAATGAGTCCATGAGATCTAACTATTTTTTGTGGATCAAGATACAGTTTCTCTAAACGATAGGTGATATTTGGGGGGGAAAATTCTACATCTGATGCCCAACTGAGCTTCCTTTCACCTCATAGTATCACCTACTTTGTAGGCTCTGGCATGATTACAGAAACCCCTGAGGGAAATGCCTTCAACACAGAAAAACAGAACATCTGAGCAGTTTGAGTTAAGGGACTCTGCTATTCTATCCATAACTGAGACAAAAAGAGAATGTAATCCTTGCTTAAGAAAGAGAACTGAGACAAGCTGGAAAAAGTCTTGAGGGAGGAAAAATCTTTAAACTAAAAATAATTCGATTTTAAATCCCATGTTGAACAAGTGAAAAGACGAGGAAAAGGCAAGAGTCTTGAGCACGGAGGTTATGCGAATGAATACTTTATAAGCTTTACTGATCAAAAAGGTAACTCCTCATTTCAACCTACTGGCAGAATTGAGAATACTGGAATTCAAAAAGAAATCTTTTCAAGATATTTGGACTTGACTAAAATATAAAACAGTTTTCCCATTACCGTTCTCTGTTAGGGCAAATCGATTCACTTGAACATAGCCTCATATTCCTTGAAGTTTTGATGTCCATTTATTGGACAAGTGGTCCTCATCTTCGAAGCCAAAAGGAACAAATAGCAATTGATCTCTCCTTTCGTTAGGAGAGTCTACACTGTGGAAGAGGCATACGTGAATGTTACATTTATCTTCTTTTTGAAGCAATGATGCACTTTAGAAGCATCATTAGTAATTAACTAAATCCAGTAGAGTGCTTGGTATATAGTGACATTCAGAGGCTTCTCCAATGAATCAAAATGTGAATGAATGCTAGTAAAACACAAGTTCATTTCTATGAGCTGATTATTATTTCCTTCATCAAGAAATCTTATCTTTTTATTTAGGACCATAAAAAAATTTTTGTTAGGTTACATAAAGTCCAATGTAATATCCTGGGGACTTTATTAGACACCTCATCATATTTAGATTTTATTTAAAATTGTATTGCATTGAAAATAATTGTTTTAATTTGGGGGAAAATTATGTATAGGACTGGTGATAATCTTTCCCTAAATCTCAATTACTGTAATGCAGATCTATTTTAATTTTGATATATAAAATGAATTTCTAATTTTGATACACAAAATGTTTTTTTTTAATTTTCTGATAACTTATTATTGTCTAAACTTTTTTCAATCTCAGTAATCTCCTTATTGCTTTAATTTTTCAATATTTCAATATGAGTTTTGCTGGAAATCTCGGTTTGATTTATGACTCCTAAATCTCATTATATTTACTCTCTAAGCACTTCAGAGCATCTTGGTGGGCAATTTACTTAGGGAGCTATGCTAAACGTAGGAAGAGGGGAAAAAACCCACATTTGTTTGTTTACTTTCTTGTACAGCATTTTACATATACTATCTCATTTCAGTATTTAAATGTTCCTATGCAATATTATCATCTTTATTTTATGGATGAGGAAATTGATGTGTAGAAGTTAAATAACTTAGCCCACAATATATAAAGTGGCAGAGTCCTTATTCAAACCCTGGTGTCCTTGAATCCAAAACCTATTTTTTTAAAAAATCACTTTGCTCTACTGTCTCATTATATGGCCAAAGATGCTTTCATGTGGGCACTAAAGTATACTGTCTTGCCCCACCTCCCACAAATACTCCATGTAAGGTTATGATTTTACTCAAGTTTCTTAAGGCTCTGATAAGACTATCCATGTGCACCCAGGTGAACGTTTCATTCAAAAGGGTTTAATAAAAAGGCATTTCTTTAATAAACAATATGAGGCACATCCTCGTATTATGTGGCACATCCTGAGCCTTACATGGTGAAAGATTAATGATGAGATAGATACAGTACTAGCTCTCAAACGATTTCTATTCTATTTTGGTTAAGTTAGGTAAGTCAGTTCAAGAAGATATTATGGATTATAGCAAACAATTTTGGGAGGTTTTTCCTGCTTAAAATGTTGCCCAATTTTCTGAAAAATTTTCTTTATCCACAGGGTTTGGGTCCTGACACTCATGTTATAAACTTTGTTGCTTAGCTACTAGTGGTTGATCCTGGGGTCCACCTGATTCTAGCTGGGTCAATCATCCTCTTTCAGTATGACAATGAGCTCTGAATGCTACTAAATCTCTGTATGTGTTTAGACTGTAAAATTAACCACTAAAACTGTGTGGCAGTCACAATACAGTATGTAGACAGAGGGAAAAAAGATAAGACTGGTTTGTAGAGCTAGAAAATAATAAAACAGAAATGAAAAAAAAAACAAGATGAGAAAGAGACTTCAACATCTTTCTTTTTAGCTCAACTTCTATTTTGAGGATGGCTACATTCATGTCTTTTCTATTTTTATAATTACTCCTTAAATTTTTCTGTAGCTGTTTTCATACATTACAACCCCAAAAGCCTCAAATAATACATACTATGATTAACAGCCTGGCCTGGATATAGAAGGCAGTGAAGGCTGGGAGATGGGCAAGATTCCTTAATTCTAGCTGAGTTCTGAACAATGGGTAGTGTTTATCAGCTGGATAGACTGGGAAGTTGGGAAGAGAATTCTAAAGACAATTGGATAGAAAAGCAAGAACCCAGAACTTGATGTAATGATTTAGTGACTGAACTCTCTGCCTGCTAATCCTTAACATCCTCAACCTGAATTATTATGTTCTTGGGTATGTAGACAGGGCATAGAAAAAATGGCTTTAAAAGAATAAAAAGCTCCAGTCATTCATTACATAGAAGTGCTGGCCTGAACCTGAATGATGGGTTCTGGTAAGGCACAAAATCCAGGAAATAAATCAAATGGCCATAGTGAGTTGAAAGGTGAGTGCATTTTATATACACGAGAGGCGAAAAAAACCCCACATAGGTGTTTTCCATTCTTGTCCTCTGTTGATCTAAGCAACAACCTAGATCCTAGAATGTCCAAGACATTCTCATTCTAGTGATTTCCAGATTTTCTTTGGTCAATACCTGGCTCAGTTACTAAATGGAAGAATATGATTGAGCTTTCTGGATTCTATAAGATTTTTTAAAGCTGAGATATATAGAAACAGCCAGAGAAGATCAACAAGATTCTTGTCTCTAACATATTTTACTATATTTCACAGAGTATTATGTGTCAAAGTTTACTTTCTACTTCTCTCCTGCTTCGCATTCATTTCTGAAGTGAGGAGCGCCTTGGAATAAATATGCAACATTTTGTAGTAGAATAAATGTAGTTGATTTATGCTGTGAAAGGCTGTCAATAATAATTTAATGTCTCATAGATAGATAGATAGATATTCTACTCTTAAGAATCTGAATATCTGATTCTATCCAGTGATTCACTGAATAGATTCAGCAGCAGAGTCCCTCACATAACTCCTCCAAATGCAGCCTTGAGTCCTGGGGTCAAGGGGAAATAGTAGAAAAGACTCAAGGAACATGAAAGGAGAGAAGAGAAATGATTTGAGGGAAGTAAACAACACGTAGGCAGCAGAGGTGCATCTGTATGGGCTAAAGAAGATACCTGCACATTCTCATTACTCTGTGCTCTCATGATTATCTAATAGCAAAGCTGTTTGTTCTTCTGGTAATGAGTTGCCCTGCAGGTCCTTCCAGACATTAGCAACTGAAAAGAGAATAGACTCTCTTCTTCCATGATACAATCTCCTTCCTGTCTCTGTCTTTCATCTTGTGATTAACCCTGTCCTTTTGGAATGTTCACATTCTGGTGGAGCTAATGGCAAGCAAATAGGTAGGTACCAATTGACATAAGTTCAATTTAAATTGAAACTGCCATTAAGAATGGCTAAGGAGTCTCTCAGTGTTATTGCCACTTTAAAACTATGCAGTGGCAACCTGTGAAATGTTTACCAGTGTGATAGTAGTTCATTTTAATTTGCATTTCTTTAATGTCCTGAGTTTTAACATCTTTTCAAATGTTTACAGGCCATTTCTGTTATTCTTTGTATTTGCCTTTTATATCAGTTACCTTTTCATATTCTTTATAAGATTTTCTATCACATTTTTTTCCTTATTGGTTTGTCAGGTTTTATTTTTTTTTTTTAATGTGTTAAGAAATATATTTTTATTTTTTATTTTATTTTATTTTTTAATCTCTTTTTGATTTATTTATGACAGTCACACACAGAGAGAGAGAGGCAGAGATACAGGCAGAGGGAGAAGCAGGCTCCATGCACCGGGAGCCCGACGTGGGATTCGATCCCGGGTCTCCAGGATCGCGCCCTGGGCCAAAGGCAGACGCTAAACCGCTGCGCCACCCAGGGATCCCAAGAAATATATTTTTAATCTGTCATTTTGTTATAAATATTTTTTTCTCCTGGATTGTTTTGTCTTTTGACTTATTATGAATATACACCCTGGAATAAATCTAGTAAGATTAATATAAGAAGGTGGTAAGCTAGCTGAATAAAAAATAGCCTTACAAAATTCATTAGGTTTTATCTGTACTGGAAATAATTCGTTTGTATGGAAAATGAAAAAAAAAATCAAACAATAACAAAATTGTAAAATACTTTGGAATAAACTTAGATTGCTTTGTAGCTCTATACAAAAAATATCTATACATTGTATTAAGAAATATAAAATGATCTGAACAATGCTCAACTCATGCTATGTTCCAGAATGTAAAAAAATTATTTTGTATCCCCAAATATATGCATTTAACAAAGTGCCACTTCATGTGTTTTTATTTTTGAGACAGAATACCAAATCTAAAATTCTAATGGACAAATAAATATTGGAGAATAGCTCCCAAAGTTACGAAAGAATCACATAGTGAAAGAGTTCTTGGGTTATCAGATACTGAAACTATCTACAGAATCAGAGTAATAAAGAAGTATGATAATAGAAAAGCAATAGCTAAATAAAGTAGTAGAAAAAACAACATCCAGAAATATATCTAGTATATACAGACATGTAATATGTGACAAATGTGTTACTTTAATTCAGTAATTGAAGAGGGTGACTTATTTCATAAGTGGTGCTGACAAAGATGGCTCTTCATGTGGAAGAACAGAAGCATAGACTCCTACCTCACAGTATGCAGAAAATAGAATGTAGCATGGATAATAATGTTAAAATGAAACAAAAAGTCTAGAAGAAAACATAGACACTGAAAAATTGTGGAGTGAAGGATACTGTTTAAAGCAAGAATGCAATTCTGGAATCTTTATTTAATTTTTATTTTTTAAAGATTTTACTTATTTATTCATGAGAGATACAGAAAGAGAGAGAGAGAGAGAGAGGCAGAGACACAGGCAGAGGGAGAAGCAGGCTCCATGCAGGGAGCCTGACATAGGACTCGATCCCTGGTCTCCAGGATCACGCCCTGGTCTGAAGGCAGGCGCTAAACCGCTGAGCCACCCAGGGATCTCATGGAATCTTTAAAACAAGAGGCAAATTTGACTGCACAATGATTAAAATTTGTGTAAATCCAAAGAAAGTATGTTAAATGAAAAGCAATAGTGTGGGGGAACCATGTCCAGTATTTATGTCAGATTAAGGTTAAGATGCAGAATTTAAAAAATATATATTTATTTACTTATTGAGAGACAGGGTAGGGACAAGAGAGGGAGAGAATCCTCAAGCAGAACTCCCTGCAGAACACAGAGCCCAATGGAGGGCTCAATCCCAGGACACTGGGATCATGATCTGAGTTGAAATCAAGAGTTGGATGTTCAATTACTGAGCCACCCAGGTGCCCCAATATGCAAAAGCTATGTACTGACAAGAAAAAGAGAAATAAGTAATACAAAAGAGGCAAAGTATATAAATAGGCAACTCAGCCAAGAGGAAATCCAAGTGCCAGTAAATTAGTGAAAAGATGTTTATCCTCCATTTTAGCAGTAATATGCAATTAGAAAATACAAATTCTACTTTTTGCCCATTAGATTATCAAAAAATAGGATGTGATGAAAATTCATGCCGTCAAAAAGGTGGGCAACAGGCACTCTCATGTCACTGGTAGTTGGAGTCTCTCAGGTAATAACAATAAAAATTAGTAATTAAAAAATACATGTACCCTTTGAAATAGCAATCCCATTTTTTGGTGACCATTTCTTATAGAAATAAAGACACTGATTTTAAATGCTAATTAGTAGATAATTGCAATTTTATTCTGTAAAAGGATATAAGAATATTACCTTACAATAAAATTTATTGAATTATTTTTGTGGTGACAAAAACCCAAGAAACATTAACATTAACTCATACAGAAATGGTTTAGAAATTGCTCAGCAGGTTTGAGAATCAATTGGAATAAACCAGGGTTTTTTTTTTTTTTTTCTTTTCTTTTTTCTTTTTTTTCTTTATTTTTTAGAAGACCATTCTAACTGATCAATGTCCAGAAAAAACAAAAACAATTTTTTCCAGTTTTACTGAGATACAATTGACATTTACCAATTGTTTGTTATTTTGAATGTCATTGGTAAATTATATGTGATATCACATAGTTATCACAAAATGAGTTTGATCTATATGTATTGACCTCAAGGGATGCCCATGTTTCTGAGTGGGAAAACTAACAGAGAAATGACTATTTTATGATCTTGTGTTTACAACAGAAGATTAAGAAAAAATTAGATATAATTCCTAGATGGGATCTAGGAAAAGACAGGGTGAAGAAAGGAAAAACGCTTTAGCCAAATGGAAAAAATGGCACAATGCTAGGAAGAAGTTCTACCTATGATATTACTTCTTATGTGCATATTGACAAGAGTAGAAGGCATAAAATGAACACATGGAGAAAGCACACTGGCATGTTTAAAGCTGTGAACTCTTCTGTACTTTGAAAACTCCAGGTTAACTTGATTTTACCCAATATTTCTCAAACTTATTTCACCGTAGCTTTTTTTTAAAAAATCAAATAACATTTAATATCCAGTTGAAGGGCACACTGTGAAAATGCTGCTCTGAAAAGTGGTGATTATGTGATGATACGTCCCCTCTATGCCCACATTCCAATGTGAATCCCCTAGTAGGCATCTGTTAATATTTCTTAGCTTATAAACTTGCAGTTACCTTTCAGCTTCATAATGACTCCCAACCCTAAAACAGGCCATGCAATAGTTGTTTCAAGCAACAGCAGTGCAGACTTGGAGTAAAGGGCACAGCCTGGGTTACTTAACCTTCTCTAAGTTTCAGTTTCTTCATCTGTACAATGGGAATGATAATCCCTTGGTTTTGTTGTAAGGACTCAATAATGGAGCACATGTAATTCTCCTGACACAAAGGAAGTGGTCAGAAAGTAACAGCAATTACTGTTGAGACCTATGTTTCCCGTCTCCCTGGTTGTATTTTCAACAACTTCTTGGATAAGGAATCAGAGAAAGCCATCATCAATACTCCCCCAGCTACGTTCTCCACAACCAGTTTTATTGGCCAGACATTACATGAAAGAGAATACACTAAGTAGCTGGGTTGGAAATCTCACTGTGATGGGATCATTAGCAGTATTTATTTTATTGATCACCCTGTGGCAAAGACTGCAGTTTGCTCCCTAGTATCTGTTATCCCTGTCTCCTTAGTAAAATAATTCCAGTTTTATTCTGGATGGCAATGTACCCAGCTAGATGACCACACTGCCCTACTTCTCCTGCAGCATCGTAGACTTATAGCAATGTGGAACTCTTGGGACTTCCTTGAGGACACCTAAAAAGAACTGGGAGAAATCTCTATTTTGCTTTCCCCTCCTTACTGGGTAACAGAAATGCTTATGCAAACACTGGAACTCCAACAATACTATAGGATGAGATAATCTTATAAATAAAAGCCACCTGCTAGGATAGTATAACAGGTTCACAAACCCTATGCCCTTTTTTTTTTTTTTTTACAATGGAGCTGCCATATCAGCTCTGTTATGCCCATTTCTGGATGTCTCTTATACAAAGGAGAAATAATCTGTAGTATCTAGGCTGTTCTTATTTTGGGGTTCTTGTTATATGCGGCCATAACTAATGTAGCTGATATATTACCACTTCCTGAAGTCCTGAAGTTTAAAGGCTGTTCAGGAACAAGGAAGAGGTTTAAAAAATTATACTGAAATGTGTTAAATATTTTCTGAGAAGAGCAATACAAAATTAAAAATTATGATATCAACCACAATAATTCATGGCACAATTTTGGCAAAACTGTTGGCTATGCCAGAGCAGGGTCTGGATCAATTTTGCCACAAAGTGTTCTAGAAATGTTCAATTGAGGTCAAGGCTTTCAAGCCAGCTGCAATGGTAATACAACAGAGGGTAGCAAACAGACAACCATGTAGGCTGCAAGGGCTGGTGTCCTAATGTTTCCTGAAGCTCCAGGAACTCAAGGCTCAGGAGGAAAAGTAAAAAGGATACGAGACAGTAAGTGAAAAAATACAAGTAAGAAAGTGAAGGCTTATAGGGGTGAACCAGCTTAAACCTAGGATCAGACTGATTTACTTCCAGCAGCACCCAGGACAGCGACAAGGAATATATGGAAACTTGGATCCTAGAAAGCAATAAAGGTAACTTTTATTAAGCTAATTGGTTACCATTACCCATCAGAACCTCTGGTATGAGGTTAAGAACACAGATCCCTGGGCTCCAAGCCAGATCTATTTAATTAGAATCTCTGAGAATATATTCTATGAATTTTAAAGTTTTCCAGAAGACTCTGCTGTACAACCAGGCAGAGAATCACTTAGTTCATGTACAGTTTGTCCCTCTTTAATTCTCTTGTTTAAGCCTACAAAAACCACATGAGGCTAATTTGTTTTCTCCATTTTGGAGATTAAAAAAATAGAGCCCAAAGGAATTAATGTAACATCTCGAATAATCCAGAAAAATGTAGCATTGCTTATGGGTTATTTGCTTCTAGAATCCTTTGCAAGCAGAGTAGGTTATACACAGGTTAATTTATCTGGGCTTATATCAATTTATTAGGTTTTTAGGGGTGAGAGAATCTTGAGTTTGTTGTGGAAATTCAAGTGTAAAAATGCAGTTTTACCAACTTTAGCATTTTTCCAATGGTTTTCAGGTTCTGATGAGGGTTATGAAGAAAGAGCATGAAGTAACAAAATTATAGAAGGAGGATCCATTGTTGCATCGTATTTGTTATTGGGAATTTAAATTATGAAGCAAAGAAATCTCATTTTAATAGAGAGACTGCACTGTCTTACCACTTGCAATCTGGTAAAAAAGAAAGAGTTGCTTATTGGTCAATGTTGATTTTAAAAATACTAAGTGTGGGTTTATCTTTGATCACATACAAATGTGCCAGAGAAAATAAGGCCAATATCATGCAACCTCCAAATGGGCCTATGAGAATAATTACACTTACAAAATATATAATGGATAGCTGTAACTAAGGATGGACGGTGTTGAGAAAGAGTTCAGCCGGACAGGTTCAGTTCTCATAAACTCCACTGAGGCAATTATAAATAGTTTTCCATTTCCTGTAAGGGGTATAGTGCCCAAGTGTGTCAGTTTTGTTCATCAGAGAGATCTGCTCCAACACATCAGTAATAAAACCTCTCTTGATCTGAAGACTAATATTTCAATTGCCTGAAAGTTTCAACTCCTATTGAGTTATATTTTAACAATTTTTATAGTCTCTTTAGTAATCTACTGATACATATGTACTTTGCTCACCATGAAGAACAGGCTATGAGTGAAGCTGTAGATCTGTCTCTGCTATTTCTGAGAGCCTGGAACGGCTGTCACCATTCAGCATGAAGCCCAACACAAACACCTAGTCTTCCCAAATCCGAGTCATTTCATTTGCAAAGTCAAACATGAGATCAAAGATAAACCCACACTTAGCGTTTTTAAAATCAACATTGACCAGTAAGCAATCCTTAGAGCATTATGGACTAAGAGGGGGAAAAAAATCTATTGAGATGAAAGTTTCTATAATGAGAAATTCATATATGCAGAATTCTCCTGTGTATACTGTATACTCACAGTGAGAGTATATAGCAGGATGATATAAAACTATAAACTGATATGAACTCAAGATACAAAACACATTCATGTAAATACATGTTTATGTAGCAAAACAAACTAGAAACCACTAGAGTGAGAAAGATGTAACACATTTAAAAAAAACTTTTTTGTCATTATATAATTAATTCCATATCTTCTTTTATTTCTTGACATACATATTTCTATTTATTGCTGGTAGTTTTAGAGAAAGTTGCCTCTGGTATTTTAATTGACTGTAAATAATGAATATGAATATAGTCTTTGACTATGAATTGAATTATTATTTTCCATTCATAATGCAAGATTCTTAACTCATTCTCTTTATTTCATGCAATATTCTTCAAGTCGGAGTCTTCAAAGAAAACTTCACATGAACCAGAATATATTTTCTAATTTATTTGGCCAAATTAAAATATATGACATAATTTTACACCTAATGTTAGATGATATTCTTCTACACAGTTTTCAGAGAGACTATATGGTATTTGGTAAATATCAGAAGTCACTGTAAGTTTTACTGCAATGAAAATCAATGGGAAAAGTCTTGTATTTTTCCAAATTTATTGATATATAATTGACATATACCATTTGGAAGTTTAAGATGTACAACATGCTGATTTGATCGTTGTATATATTGCAAAATGATTGCCACTAGAAAATTAGTTAACACATTCATCGTCTCACAAATTACCTTCTTTTGATGGTCAGAATACTTAAGATCTATTTTCTTAATAATTTTCAAGTATACAACATAGTGTTGTTAACTATAGTCATCATTCTGTATACTAGATTCCTAGAACTTATGAATCTTAGAATTGGAAGTTTATAATCTTTGACCAATACCATTTCCCTTGCCCCCCAGCCCCTGGCAAGCACCAGTCTACTATCTGTTTCTCTGAGTTTGGCTTTTTTAAGATTCTGCATGTAAAGGAGATCATACAATATTTGTCTTTTCTTTGATTTATTTCACTTAGCATAATGCCCTTAGATTCATCCACATTGTTGCAAATGGCAGGATTTCCTTTCTATTTTTGGCTGAATAATAAGGCTGATCTATTCTATATCTATATAGAGATATAAAATCACATTGTCCTTATTTCTTTATCTATTTATTGTTGATGTACACTTAGGTTTCCATGTCTTGGCTATTATGAATAATAATGGCAATGAACATGGGTGCAGACAACTCTTGGAGACAGTGATTTCATTTTCTTATATATTTCTGGATATATACCCAGAAATGGGATTGCTGGATCATATGGAAGTTCCATTTTTAACTTTTTGAAGAACTTCAATACTGGTTTTCTCAATGGCTATACCTATTTGCATTCCCATCAATGCTGCACAAAGGTTCCATAACATCACCAGTACTTGTTTTCTCTTGCCTTTTGATAACAGACATTCTAACAGGTGTGAGATGTCATCTCATTGGGGTTGTAATTTGCATTTTCCTGATGTTCAGTGATGTTGAGCTCCTTTTCATGTACCTGTTGGCCATTTATGTCTTCTCTAGAGAAATATCTATTCAGATCCTTTGCCTGTTTTTTAATTATTTGTTTCTCTGCTATTGAGTTGATGAGTTCTTCCATATTTTGGATATTATCACTTATCAGATATATGGTTTGCAAATATTTTCTCTATACTGTGTTGCCTTTTTGTTTTGTTTGTATTGCTGCACCGAAGCCTTCTAGTTTGATGTGGTTCCACTTGATTTTTCCTTTTGCTGCTTATGTTTTTGTTTTCATATTCAAAAAATCACTGCCAAGACCAAAGTTGGGAAGCTCTTCCCTGTGTTTTCTTCTAAAGTTTTATAGTTTCAGGTCTTACATTTAAGAACTTGATCTACCACAAACTAATTTTTCTGACTGGTGTTAAGATAGGGGTCCAATTTCATTCTTTTGCATATAATATATCCTGTTCTCTCAACACCATTTATTGAAGAAACTACCCTTTCCCCATTGAGTATTCTTGGATTTCTAGTCAAATATTAGTTGACTGTATATGTGTAGGTTTATTTCTGGGCTCTCAATTCTGTTCCATTAGTCTATGTTTGCCGATATCTGTTTTCATCTATGTCTTTTTTTTTTTTTTGCCAATACCATACTATTTTGATTATAATAGTTTTGTAATATAATTTGAAACCAGGAGGTGTGATACCTCCCGCTTTGTTCTTTCTCAGGATTGCTTTGGCTATTAGGGGACTTTGTTGTTACACATAATTCATAGAATTATTTTTTTTCTATTTCTGTGAAATATGTTATTGAAATTTTGATAGAGATTCCACTGACTCTATAAATAGCTTTGGGCAGTATGGACATTGGATATATGATTATTAATTCATCTCCTGTTTATAGCTCTTAAAGTTTTATTTAACTTTTCATTATATATATATACATATATATAATTTTTATATTATAAGCAATGATAGAACTCTTTCAGTTTGCTTGTCTTTCCCACTTGACAGTTGAAACACTCTGTTTTTTATATATCCACTTTTATATAAATCTTTACATATATTTTTTTTTGAGAGAGAGAGAAAGAGAGAGAAGGGAGAGAGAAAAGGGGGAAGAGGTGGAGGCAGAAGGGGAGAGAGAAACCCAAGCAGGCTCCATGCCCAGCACAGAGCCCAACAAAGGGCTCAGTCTCACGACCCTGAGATCATGACTTGAGCTGAAATCAAGAATTAGATGTTTAACCAACAAAGTCACCTAGGTACCCCAACTCACTTTTATATTCTTAAAAAGTTAAGCTGCACTTAGTATATATTAGGACCTCAACTTATATAGGTTTAATAAATGAATGAATGAATGAATTCATTACTCTCATGTTGAGCATATTTAACTGATAAACTCTGTTGAGCATATTTAACTGAATGCTTAGTGAGATAGAGATAGATCTAATGAAAGATATAGAGTGAAAGAAATTGTACTCTATGAAACACTGATTTGAGTATGAAGAGCATATAAATAACAGAAATCTGTTCACAGTACCATTAAGTATGAGAATATTTCTTGGCTATACATGCACACAAAACCTCCTGAAAATGGGAAGTACTTGAGCAATTTAGTAAATACATATGTGATTTGCCTGGGTATGTCTATATTGAAAGTGGAAGTAAGTAGGATACTACCAGTTTAATCTTAGGAACAGAATGATTTACCATGGCTTGCAAAAGCAAGCTCAAGAATATGCATTTTGCATTAGCATAGTTTATGTTCACCTTGATGATATAATTTTAAGGCCTTGGTAATACCCCCCTCATAGAAATATCCCTCCAAGAGCTTATCACTGATGCCCAACATTCCACTGTTGTCAGATAATCCCTTTAGGTTACTAAATTACCTTTGAAATGTGTATACTCTTGAGAAATTATTTTAATAACTACAAGACATTTCAAGTGAGAGACATAATGATGACAGCTATGGAGGATACAGGAGAGAAGAAGAAAAGTAATTTGTGTCTGAGAATGAGGAATCAATGGCAGTACTATCTGTCACCAGATTCCATAGGCCAGAAGAGACCATGGGTCTATGTGCTACCTTAATAAATGTGACCCTTGGTGCTCACCTTTAGTATTAATGATTCATCGATTGCAAAAGAGAAGTACATGCTGATCCCTCACAAATCCCTAGCTCCAGTTCCAACCTCTCTTCCAAACCGTATGTGCCTTTTGATGCTCTTCAGGATACCTCTATTGGGATGAGGTACAGATAGGTCAGACTCAAACTTCCTTCGACAAACTTTGAATTTCAAATATCTATTACAACGGACCTTACAATGCTTTTTATGTAACATTTGCTTAATACATATTTATTGAATGAATGAATATAGGACTTTTGTTTAAATTAACCAGCTTGGACCAGAGGTTATTTTTGGATGACATGTGAACCTGCTAAATCATAGATTGCCAAATCCAGAGAAGATTTCAGCAATCATCTAATTCAGCCCCCGCCTTTCACTTGTGAAGAAACTGTGCACTTGGAGGCAAGTAAATTTCATCAGGTGGCAGACATGGGAATAGAATGTGGATCTTTTGACTCTAAATCACAAGTACACAGTCATTTGGATCATTCATTGCCTAATTAGTTTCTGGTTTAATCCTTCCTTCATACCCAAAAGCATTATTCAGCTTCACAGCTAATTTATATCAATATCAACTTAGGTTATTAATCCCTTTGCTGATTTTAGATTCAATTTACATCATGAAGTCTCATTTTTTACACTATTTCCCTTTTCAGAAAAAGCACACTGAAATTATTCAAAATGTCCCTTAGTTAACGATACAATTTTTGAATCTCCCCAGAAAATATGCTCAATTTAAATGGTACCAATTTCATCTCAATGCACAGAAGTCCTTGTCACTTTGTAAAATATCTTGTGCAGTGGGAATCACTTTTTAAAAAGGTCAAAAATCTTTAGGGTTTAGTGAATCAATACCATCTATTGAGGGATGAACTAGTGCTTGCCTATTCATGACAGAAGATGGACACATTATTAAAAGCAATATAAGATGTCTCTAGGAGAGTGGTGACACATTTTAATTTCATGTAGAACTGGATACAAGCTTGCTACACTTGAACAGATAAAGAGATAAAATGTAAGCCTAAGAATTTTGGAGAACAGGAAGCCTGAGGCCAATGGCAAGAGAGGATAAGTGTTATAAAAGAAAGCTGATTAAAAACTCACTTTGTAACCTGCGATCACTTCTTCTCTTGAAGCAATCAAATGTTCCAAGCATATGCTGGTGCCATGCTCTGTGAACACTGAGGTAGGTCATTGGTGAACTGTGAAAAACATATTGATGAAATATATAAGTAGAAGTATAAATGATTTAAATCTAATTCCTGTCTAACTCTGAACGAATCTAAGAAAGTTTAGCTTATGGCAGTTTGTCACAAGAGGATATGTTTAAGTTATTTTTTATTAAAAATAAAACATGAAATTTAATAAAAACATGTTGGAAGTAAAATGTTTGTTTTTACTTTTTTAGTCTATTGTACCCATGGATTATTATTTTAAAACTCTTAAAAAAACTCCACCTTCCTTTTTAATTCTTCCCATGGTTATAAACAGTAGTATTTTCCCCAGAGCTAAATTCATGCTTCCATATTCCAACCTAAACCTTAATATTATTAGACAGGTAGGAAATAGAACAATACTTAAAGGTCACTGTCAAAATTTAGGGGTAAGTATTCCTTTATTGTTTACAGTTTGAGGTGCATGGCCTCTCAGATCACGTTTTCTGAATGTCAACTTTGTGCACAAGAATTACACTTTGAAGGACATAGGCTGTCTCCTTTTGGGAAAAGAATGGAACTGCATCTGTGCCACACAAATAGTATATTAGAATAATAGGCTAAAATTGAATTCAATGAACTTAACTGTAATTATTTTAATGTTCAAATTCCCCCCAGCTTTTAGAATCCTAGAAGTCATGGGCTGATAAGACCTCTATGGTTTTCTGCTTTTCTGTAATTTTCCAGCTCCAATGTCCAACTTCTGCTTGGGACACCTTTAGTGATGGGTGGTAATGACTTCTCAAACAGACCCATCCTTCTTCAGACAATCTGCATTTTAGAACTCTCTGCCTTGATTTTTTAAAAAATTACTGACCAGTGTTGTCTAATTGGCATGATGGTAAATCTCTGAGACACATCAGAAGCCTTTTTTTTTTTTTTTTTTTTTTTAATTCTGTGAGACCAAGCTGAGATATAACAAAAAGAAAAACTTGGACTTCCTGGAGGATAGGATATATAGTCAACATGATAAAGTATAAATCATGCTAAATGAAGCTAACAGATCTGACCAAACATAGATCCTCCTTCCCCTCCAAATACATAAACAGTCTGGTCATCAGAATACAATTTACACACAAATATCTGGTCTAGTCAATCCAAGGACATCCCCAAGAGACCAAGGAGTCTTGAAGCTTCCCAAGGTCTCTCAATCTCTCCTCCTGAAACAGAAACCTCCACCTCTTCATTATCTCACAGGAAAGCTATTTAGATGTTGACTAGCAGCCCCATGGAGCTCTCTCATTTCAACCTATGAAATCTCCTTGTTTGAATTTTCTTTTGGTAGGTACAGTCATTTCTTTGCTGTTGAGAAGAATGGAATGATGCATGTTAGCATATGTCCAACCATCACCCTACTTTTAGGATTAACCTCTTCTTTAGGTTACTGTCTCCCTCATGTTGCCCATTCTATTTGTCCCCTTCTCCACCTCTGGATAGTAGAGAAGAAGTTCACAGCTTTGGCCCAGCAGGAAGCGAGCAGGTGATTAGCAAGTAGGGCAGGATTGCAGAGCCATGGGTTCCAGAGGCTCAGTAGGAACCTATAGGGCACAAGAGGGGCAGAGGGTTGTGGGGGCCGCAGAGGGAATTGGGGTATGAGGCTTCTACAGTGCTGGTGCTCTTAGAGGGGCTCAGGTTCCCATGGAAAGGCCACACCATGTGGAGGCTGCAAGGTGGATGGATGGACAAAGAAGCACTCTGTATCAGTGTCTCTGGCAGAACCAGGCTGATACCCTCACACCCACACAGAGACCCCAAAGAAGAGTGTCCCTCCTGCATCCTCAGATGCTGTGTTCACTCTGAAAGAGAAGTGCTCAAAGGGCTAACAATAACAGTATCATAGAGCAGATAGGGAAGGATGCATTTCAAATTGAGAGCTACTGATTTGATGACTGGCAAGGAAGATGAGGTGCAAAGGGATTCAAATTGACCTTCTTGCCCTGCAGGGTGCCCTTTGTGGAATCCGAACTTCCTGCTGGAGGCCTTATCTCCCACTGAACTTAGGAGGTCAGCACGAGGCCAGAATTGGACAGAATGTGAGCAAGATTATAAGCAATTGGAGAGTTAGAAAACGTAATATGAGGAAATATGAGACATTTTACTCTGTTTGAATAGATCTTCCTCAAAGAACTGTGCATTTGTTTGATTTTTTGGAACAACATCAACAAATCTTTAATGATAGTGGATAGGTCCATGACAGTTCTGGTTGTAATACATCCAATTCTAGGTTTAAATCTGACTGTAGATTAATCTGTGAATCAACTATAAGTAATAGTGTTACTATGAGAAAATAAGCTTTATGTTTAAAAATCATCAATTTGTGAATAGAATATAGTCCGTTTTTAGCCTGGGGAATGCCTTTCATATCAACTAAATATATGGTTGATATGATTCAAGTGTAAATCAAAGCTACCAGAATACAATAACAATGCAGTAAATACCAAGTTGTTATTCATTAAAATTTGATTTGGGGGAATATCACACATTGTTTTCCAGTAGTGAGGTTCAAACAATAACATAATTGTGATGATTGATAGGGGCACCATTAAAACTTCAGAATGACTTTTCTTCATGGAATAAAGGTTCTAAACTTCTCCATAAAATGTTGTTGTTATTCTGAGCAACTGCTGCCACCTTTTAACAGTCTCTAGCCCAGAACAATAAAAGAAAACAATATTTCAAGAAGTAATAAAACTATATGACAAGTAATAAAGAAAAAAATGCAAAATTCTAAGGTGCTGTATTACTGAATACAGACATTCAAGTTTAAAGCATTAAAAAAAATGCCGTTTCAATAGGTTGAAGCCAAAAAGAAGCACAAATTTAGAAATTAAGACTCAAGCTAAATTCCAAACTCAATATAGAAATTATGGTACATGGATCCTCAAACTGTATAAATGAATTGCACTGTGGTGATGTAGAACATGATGTAGTGAGATAAAACTCATTTGTTGCTACCTGGAATCTGGGAGTTTTACTGCCTCACTTCATCTCTAGACACAACAGGACAGAAGGTGCCCACAACTGATGGTGTACTTCAAAGCAATTTCTAATGTATAAATTTCAGGTATCTAAGTTTTGATTATTAAAAGATATTGGTTTCTTTGTTCTTTTTATTTAAATAAAAAAAAGATTTATTTGAGAGAGAGAGAGAGAGAGAGCATGCATGAGTGGAGGGAGGGGCAAAGGGAGAGCAGGAAAGAGAAGCAGACCCCTACTGAGTGTGGAGCCCAACATGGGGCTTGATCTTGCCACCCTAAGATAATGACCTGAATCAGAAGTTAGAGTTGGATGCTTAATTGCCTGAGCCACCCAGGTGCCCCTATTAATTCTTTTTAAATTTTTCTCTAAAAATTTATTTTGAAATTATTTTTCTTAAAATATTTATTTACTTAGAGAGAGAGAGACAGAGAGAGAAAGAGAGAGAGAGAACATGAGAGAGCATGAGCAAGGAGAGGGGCAAAGGAAGAAGCCAGCTTTCTGCTGAGCAGGGAGGCCAAGGTGGATGTGGGGCTCGATCCCAGGACCCTGGAATCCTGACCTGACCTGAAGGCAGATGCTTTACTGACTGAGACACCAAGTGCCCCTGAAATTCTTTTATATTCATAGGAAATTGGAAAGATAGTACAGAGTGTTTCTGGTACCCTTCACCCAGTTTCCCCTAATGGTTCTATCTGACATAGTTATTACAATATCAAAACCATGAAATTGAAATTGGTCCATTGTATGTATAGTTTTGTATCATTTTATCACATTTGTAACTTTGTGTAGCCACCACTGCAGTCAAGATATAAAACTACTCCATTACCACAAAGATCTCTCTCTTGCTACTCTGTAGAGTCATACCTGCCTCCTCCTCCCTGCCAATCATGAACTGCTTTTCATCTCTATGATTTTGTCATTTGGGGAATGTTATATAAATGGAATCATACAGTGGATGACCTTTGAGTGTGGCTTTTTTCCCTCATAATCATGTCCTTGAGATGTACCTAAGTTATGTGTATCAATAGTTTGCTTATTTTTAGTGCTGAGTATTACTTATTCTCACAATGGCTTTTGACCGATTTAGATTTTGGTTCTTGGCATGATCTCTCTTGCTCTAATGAGGTGTGGGAAGATTTATCCAGGTATCACTAGCAATTCAGCGGACTACAACAGCCAGAAGAAACAAAATACTAGGAGAAATGAAGATGTATTTCAAAATCTTCCAGGTTTGGAAGGCAAAAGTTGTTGAAGGCTAAAAAGTCATAGGTAAATATTTAAAATATTGCTTTGAAATTTAGAATTCAAGAAGTGTTAGAAGGAATATTCTATATGATATTTATATAAAGAACAGGGTTGGATTAAACTGTTTTTTATAACAAAGGTTAGTGAGAAGGATATTTCCCTTAGAAATTACGTATCAAACCGATTCAACGTCACTTGTATTCCTTCTTAGGACACATTTAAATATTTGCACTTTAAAGGAAAACATTTCTTTTCATAAATAATATGAACAGAAACATCAGTGGATAAACTTTGAATCTCTTTCAAAATATGCAATTTATAGTTGAGACCTTAGGAATGATACTGAGATCCACTACCCAGTGGCAGTATATCCTAACTGCATACTTCAAACTTGTGGACCTTGTGAATTGGGGTAGGAGAGGGTGGAAGCTTCTACAGATCTAAACCTGTAAACCCTGAGGTTCAGAGGTGGCATAAACTTCACACTAGCTAGTTGTGGTCGCTAGGTTGTTCCTATCTGTGATTAGGCAAAGGATGTTGAACACATAGGGTTACTTTCTTTTTTTTTTTAATATTTTATTTATTTATTCATGAGAGACACAGAGAGAGGAGAGACATAGGCAGAGGAGAAGCAGGCTCCCTGCAGGAAGCAGGGAGCCTGCTGCAGGGAGTCTGATGCAGGATTTGATCCCGGGACCTTGGGATCACAACCCGAGCCAAAGACAGACGCTCAACCACTGAGCCACTCAGATGTCCCAACATCACTGATCTTCTAATAAAATGCTTGTCTCCTCCCCTCATAATAAAGATTATTTATTTATTTGAGAGAGAGAGAAAGAGAGAGAGAGAGAGCACAAGCAGAGGGAGGAACAGAAAGAAGAAGGGCAAGCAGACTCCATGCTGAGAACAGAGCCCAAGACGAGGCTCAAACTCAAGACCCTGTGATCATGACCTGAGCAGATCAAGAGTCGTTTGCTCAACCAACTGAGCCACCTAGGTGCCTCTGCTCATCTCACAATAAAATTCATGCTTTGAGTCTTAGCCCATGTATTATTGAGTCCATTCTTACTTTCTTACTCTTAAATTAAAACAGACAACTTAGACCTGCCAGATAGCTGAGGAAAACCTCTTTTATTAAAGAGAGAGGGAGAGATTAAACAGATGAAGAAGGGAAAAAGGAAACTTGGAGGAAACAGAGGAAATGATTAGAAATACACACAAAGCGGAGATGATTTAAAAAACATCATGACTATCCTGAAAGAACTAAAGGAGCTATTATAACCATGAAACAAGAACAGATGAAACTAAAAATGCTGACATAGGAAACAAAGACCTCAAAATTAAAAAATAAGACAGCAGAAAAAAATAACTCAACAGTAGACACTGGAAAATAAAATTAATTTCCCAGAAAACAGAGCTAAGAAATGGAAAATAGGAGAAATAATAAATAAGTTAGAGAACTACAGCAGATACATTATATAAATAATAGAAGTTTCAGAAAGAAAACAGAAAATGAAGGGAAAAAATTATCAGGCAATGATTTTTTTTTTCAGGCAATGATTTAAAGAATTTTTCCTGATCTGATATACATGAGTTATTAAGCAAATAGGCCCAATGAGTGTCTAGAAAAATGGGCAAAATTTCACCTTCACCAAGGAAAATTATCTAGACATACCAGAACCCTTGGGTGGGGGGGGGTGGTGGGAAACCCAACTAGACACTAAAAGCTGGAGAACAAAATTCTAAAGGAAAATGATTTCCAATCTTATAATTCTATACTCAGGCAAGTTATCAATGGAGTATGAAAAAAAAGTAGGTATTGCTAGATATGTAAGTTCTCAAAAATTTACTACTAGTGCATCCTATCTTGGGAGATACTGGAAAATATCCTTTATCAAAATAAGAAAGTAACCCAGGAATGAGGAAGGTATAAAATAAAAAACAATAAAAAAACTCACTGAGAGGAGAGAAAAGGGAATCTTTAGGAGGGGATGGAGGTTTAGTAAACAACTGGTCCATATGGGAACACCTCAGATGACTCCAGAGGATATTTCTTAAAGAAGATGAAATTGATAGACTACCTTATATATTTGTTATTTACTAAGGAGAGATACAGGATTGCCTGAATATTTAAGGTTAAATTGATAATTACCTAGAAAATTAGACAAGTATGCAATTATTAACCCAGGAAAAACAAAGAGGTGTACAGTGAGGTTGAGTAATCATAGTTTATTGTGCAACTCAGCTGGGAATAGTGTTTACATAGTCCTATCAACGTATATGTTGACTATTGATTTATATTATGATTAAACTATAACAAGAGTACATGGAGATGAGGGACAGGCAAGTACAGAGTGGTGGGAGAGAAAATAAAGATTCATCCTCATCCTCTGTAATGGGTATCCTTTTGAAAACACTAAAGCTAAATAGTCAAGAATTAGTAAGCATGCTATTTAATAATATCAAAGTAATTTTTTTAAAATGTCAGCTTGGAAAGAATTGAATGTGGCTACCTAAGGAGAGGAGGGAATGGGACAAAGGAGAATTGGTCAGGGAAGTTATTTTATATAACAATAGTACAGAAATATTTAAGTTTAAAACATAGGCATATAATTTTGATAAAAATAAAAACTTTAAACAAAATTTAGAATTGGGCTCATCTGAGGAATACTCATGTCCAAATTCTGCATGTAATTCTAGGTTTACTGACCTACAGGCCTGATAAGGCCCAGTCTGCTGTTTATCAAGGAAAACAGTGGCATGCATTTTAGGCAGACTATATAATAAAATGATTAAAATGATGAGTCTACAATTTTGGCAGAAGTAAGTACTGAGTGACTCTTTTAAAACTTACATAGACTATCCTTTGCATCCATGTAGCTGGAACCATGCCAACAGTGTGGATAAAAAGAAATGACCAGCCAATAATTAAAGCCCATGGTTCAAAGAACTCCTTGATCAGTTCTTGGGTAAGAACATCTTCCCCAGGCATTTGTTTCTCTTTCTGTTTTTTTCCAATTAGGCTTTTAAATGAAATTTTTTAAAATCAGAAAGCATTGTAAGAACTCAGAAAACAACTTGCTTCCATATAATTGAAAGAATATGCATCTGTCTCAGTTGAGGAGAAACTATGCATGTATCATAAAATCTTCTCTCTGGAATGTGACAATTTCTTGGTAAATCATAAGTTGCAATTTCCTTTGAAGTTAATCGTTTAGGAAATAAGATGCTTTTCCGTGATTTCTTGTACTGTCTTAAATTAGTAACTGAATATAACTAGGAATTCTTTCAGGTCATTAAGAAACATTTAAATAAATTTTGCTTTTAGAGGAAAATAAAGTCAATAAGTTGGTCAGAAGCATTAGGCCAAAGGGGTAGACTGAGTCCATGTTTAGGTCACTTTGTATATCCTTCTATGCCTAGCCAGTTACTTCAAAGGGAATGAAGTGGAAGGATACAAATGATCAGTACAAACATATCAGTGCTCTTCATGGACTAGGGATGTTCTATTAGAATGTGTGTTCCTATGGAAAAGAGAATAACACTCAGGTCATTGTTATGGCCTTAAATGGGGGTTCTGTTACTTCAGCAAAATTCTGTGCTTATGTATAAACTGCTATTTTATAGTACTGGCCCACTGAAATCTCTGCAAAGCTATTTTTTTTTTTTTGCATTCTATTAAAGCTTAAATTTGTTTATATATAGAGTCCATGTCAAACATTGAGGGCTTTTAAAAGTTTATTGATTTATTAATTTTTTTAGTGGGGAGAGGGGCAGAGGAAGAGAAGGAACCCGAAGCATGCTACATGCCCGGCACAGATCTCAATGTAGGACTCAGTCTCAGAACCTGGGGATCATGACCTGAGACAAAATCAAGAGTCGGATGCTTAACCAACCAAGTCACCCATGTGTCCTGAGGGCTTTTAAAAATCAGATTTATTTCTTGCATTAGAAATGGTCTTAAAAAACCAAAGGGTTGACTATTAATACTTGAGCCTGGTAGTCTTTCCACTTGGGAAATTACCAACAGGGTTTCTTCTTAAGAGGCAACATATTAATTGCAGATTACTGCCCCCTTCCCCCACCATAGATTCCTGATCTGTGGGTATGTTTCTCATACCACAGATTTTCCTCAGTGGTATGAGGGGAAAGTCTGCCTTTATTATGGCTTATTGGAAACAACAGTGGAATTAGAATCAAGCGGGCTTGCTGTGTGATCCTGGCCAAAACACATAAGCCTCTCTGGGTTTTTAAGAAAATGAAAAGCCACAGACTGAAAAATATATTTTCAAAATAGGTACTTAACATATCATTTGTGTTAAACATTTAAAACTCTTATACCTCAATAATAAGAATATAAAAAAAAAAAAACAAAATCTGCAAAAGATTTGAATGTCACTTCACCAAAAGAAGATATTCAAATGACCAAGAAACACATGGAAAAATGTTCATTGACATTCGTCATTATATGGAAATTCAAGTTAACTCCATGATAAGACAAAAAAACTACATAGTAGGGTTCACCAGAAGGGATATAAAGTGCAAAAACCCACAAATAATTTGATTTTCATCTAGGACTTTATAGATTTAGGTTTTCTTTCTGAAATTATATTCTCCCCAGAAGAATATTCAGTGCTCCTTTAGGAAGAACATTTCTATCCATCGCGATACAGAATTTTCCTAAAGAGAACCGAAAAATTGATCTAAAGCAAAAATGTTTCTTCTCTTTAGGGTCTGGTATGTTTTTTATCCTGGGATTTTCCCAATATAGTTCCCCACATAAATAAACACCCATCTCTCAGAATCTGGATCAAATTTTCCTTGGAACCTTCACCTTAACCCTTCCAATGAGTGAAGGGGGTCAGTGTATTCCAACACTTGGAGGACCCCTGGATGGTCCTCTGAGAAGGGAACTGTCACAATCCAGAAAATTGATTGAGTGTGCAAGTGTAACTAGAATTTTTCTCTGGTTCACTGCTATATTATTAATCATAAGGTCTATAACTGGCAGCAGGTCTATAACCACCTGATTTCTTCAGGATTCAGGCCAGGGGCAGTGAATGGAGGGTCCTGCCCTAGCTTTGAATTTGCAAAACCTTCAGGCTCATGGTACATGTGTATAATATGTGCAAAGGTTATAAATGTCAAAATGTGTCTCTCTCTACATAAGATGAGAGACCCTCCCTTATGAAGGGAAGCCTACCTGGGAAGAACAAAATCTTTTAAGGATTAACCTATAGGTTAAATTGAGTGTTTCAAGTTTGTTTTTGAACGTTCCTCATTAGAGGTGTGAGGTCTAGATCTGTTTGGAAATGCCGGAGAAGTAAGCCTAAGGACAACTCCAGAAATAAACCTGCACCCTCCTCTATTTTTTGATAATTCAGACTCATTACACAATTTACACAGAAGGGGACCAAGGTTCTCACCAAATGTTATAAAAGGGTATAGAAAAGAATAAGAGAAGAGGTGCAATTGGGAAAATATATTTTAAAAATTGTAAGAACATAAAATGTTGAGAAGAAATGTTAAACAGATGGGAGTATGTTACTAACTCTTAATTCCCATAAACATAGGAGAGCTGAGCTCTAATATGAAAGTTAAACATTAAAGCTAAAATTTAAAACTTCAGTTAAAATAGATTCAATTCGAAATAAATGCTAAGACCAAATCCTAAAAACATTAGTATAGAAGCAGTAAAAAATTTAAGCACAATGATAAAAAGCAATGGCATGGAAACCTTAAACTGTTATTCTAGATGGATTTGAGGAGAAGGAAGAGTTAAGAGCAAAAATATGAAAGTAAGAAAAAAAACTTAAAGGAGAAAAATGATTGTGAGAATATTTAAGATGAAGTAGAGAATAAATCACTTGGGCATATCGCCACCAGAATTATTCTTCAAGCTGGAATAATTTGACAAGGATTTATAAAATGGTGAACCTCTTAAAAATTCCAGAACAGCAATTATAGAAAGATGGTGTGAGCCACTGGATTGCAAATGGCAGGTCAGAGGTGTCATGTGCCCCAACCCAGTGTGCGCAGATGGGGCAGAGGGAGGCAGGTGGAGGAGCCACACGGAGGACAGAGGGAGCATCCAGAGTCCTGATGGAAAGCCTGACTTCATGGTAACTCCGGATTGATTTTATATTCTGGTGGGCCATGGAAAACCGATTGTAGTGCAAATATGTATTCCATTCCATTTCTCTCTATATTATATATGCATTCCATTTCTGAGTTCATACCATGGAAAGAAAAAATTAAAAATAACATAAAGAATACACCTAGAACACGTTTGGGCTCACTCATGCCTCTTTTTCTACTATTCTGCTCTTTTGGAGAACTCTCCTCTAAGCACTAGAGGTTTTAAGACAGGAGAAGTCAATTTCAGACATCGTGGATTAACAATATTCAAGTAAGTTGAGTTTTTGAATAAGTGGAGTTTGAAGATGAGACACGGAGACACAGCTGTCTGAGATGCGGAGAGAGAGTAAGGAAGAAAGAGAGAAAGAGAAGGGAGGGAGGGAAAGAGAAAGGGAGAGAAAGAGAAAGAGAGAGAGAGAAAAAAAAAAAAAAAAGAAGAGGAAGCAGTAAAATCCTGGAAGAGCTGGGCCAAGGCTTTGGAAGCAAGCTCCATGGGTGCACCTGACGTCTACAAGCAGAGAGGTTTGTTGAAGTAGAAGGAGCCGGGACCCCGTGGCAGTTTTCTGTCCTTGCTTTCTTCTTCTGTGTTTTGTTCTTAGAGGCTTCTAGCCCTCAGCAGCATTTATAAAGACAAGAGGATGAAGGAGTGGGAGGGGTGTGGCCCTGGTTTCTCAATACAAACAAACAAACAAACAAACAAACAAACAGGTGAATTTTCTGGCCACGCTACCTGCGCATTTGGATTCTTCCATTCATGTATAGAACTTGCTGTAGAGAAGTGATCACAATCGAAATATTTATACACGTGCAGACATTACAAAATCAAGCATCAAAAGCTAAAATATGTTTTTCCCTGAAAACAGTAAGCAAAGAAAACACCAAATAACTCTGTTATTAGGACAGCTCTGGGTAACAAGCAATTAGTGGAGGGCAGCCATGCTTCAGGAGAATTATTTAAATAAGGCTGTCTTGTATAGTACTGTTTCAAAGAACTGACATTTTCTGAATTGGCCTGACGAAGTTGTGAAATCCGGGCAGCTGGTGTTCAGTAGCTCTGATCTTTCCCTTCTTTAAAGCTCCTCTGTCCCCCTGGGGTACTCCATCCTCCTCCACACTGTGTTATGGCACCCACTGCCCTCAGGAGCTCAGGCTTTTGCAATATCTGCCCACCAAATGGGGAATTCTTTTATACTTTTGTATAAAGGAATTAAAAATTACTGTCTCTACTGTATATTTTAAGACAGCTGTTTTTGTACATAAAACATTGCTTCTGTGCAAGGGCTTTCGCTCACCTACAAGGGGTTGAGCAGAGGGAATTTCAGAAGGCTGGGGGGTGGGGCCCTTCCGCTGGTCCTAAAACTATACCTCATAGAGCCCATTTTGCTAATGATGAAGGCTAGCAATGGGACTTTCATTTTCTGAAAATCAAACAAATAAAAAAAATCAGAGGATACTAAATATAAGTAGATACACATAAAATATATGTAATCCGTATATACATATTATGTATGGAAAATATACATAAAACATATAATACATACATATGATGAAATGTTGATCTTCTAGATGGTTTGTACACGAGCTAAAACTTAATAAGTTATTTAGTCTCTTTGGGTCATTGTAGTCGATCGCAGCATTCTGCAGAGGCAAGGGGCTTAGATGAAGATCTTTCTTTCATTCCGGACCAGATTTTTGAGTGCTGTGTTCAATGCCAGCATATACTAAAGCTGCTGAATGCATTCTCAAGTTTGAAATGTCTGTTAAATGTCACAGTAGCAAAATGGTGCTTTGAGGGAGGTACTCTCGAAGCACTTGATACCTAGGAAATAGATTTCAAGTCCTCGCCATATAACACGAGAAGTACTAGACTCTTCCAGCGCATTCTCTGCCACAGCCCTCCTAAGGACCTCAGGACTCCCCGCCAGTACCTGCTGTGCCTGAGACATGGTGGCAGCAAGTCAGCCTCCTGCTGTCTGCACTGTTTGGGGCCACCAGTTGGTTGTAGGGCTCAGAGTGAGGCCGAGCTGAGAATGAGCCACTAGAGCATTGTTTACAGAACAGGACAAACTATATGGAGTGTCTATGAAAATGAAAAGACATTAAAAATGATATTTTATCTGCAAATAAAAAAATTAAGGAAATGGAACTAAGAGAATTTGATCATGAGTGCATACCTCTATTATGTGAGAGTTTGCATGAAATATCTCTGCCTGGGGCATATTTGCTTCATTATGTTCCCCTCCATCACCCACGAACTCAGCTCAGCTTCTTATTATATCAATAAGTCAGTGAATCAGGTATTTATCTAAGTCTTATTATAGGGCCAGTGCTGTGCTGGGGACTATGGAGACATTTTAGAAAGTTCAATGATGTATTTCCTTGCTAATGAAATTACAAGCCTGTTAGGGTGAAGAGGGAACCTTTACTAGACTCAGGTTAGATCTTGTTTTGCAAATCAACCTCTGGGAATTTTGTGGCATTTCAGCTGCTCTTCAACGTCTATTCTCACAATTGTTCCTTGCTCTAAGGGCGATAGGAAAAGGTGCACGTGAATTTCCCAGAGCCTCTGGTTATCTGTGAAGATAACTGGGGGGAGAGCAGTGACTGGCTTCCTCTCAAAGGCAACTTTGCCTTCTTTGTCTGCTAGGACCTGGGGCTGTTTCCATCACAGTGGAAAGAAACATCAGGGACTGAAGCTCCTTTGCTCGCATGCTGGGGACTCGTGAAAAGTGTTGTTGCAATTTCTGATCCTTATTCTGTGTGGTACTTTCACAAAGATCACATTTGGGGGCTCAAAAAGTCTCTATTTCTACCTGGTACTCCAGCCTTCATTGGCTTTAAGGCAGAAGTTCTCGAAGTATAGTTTGTGGATTTCTGAGGGACTCTTGAGACCTGTTTCCAGTTATTTTCATAATAATATAAGATGTGATTTTCCCCTTTTACACCGTTGATACTTGCACCAGTGATGCCAACATCAATGGTTGGCAGTGCTGCTGATGCCTTGGTACAAATCAAATAAGCACCGACCTGTACTTGTATTCTCTACTGCCAGGCACTCAGAGGGGAAAAAGTTAAGAATATCCTGATGAAATAAAAGTATTCATTTCTGATCTGGTAAAATAGTGTCACTCTGCTGTTCACTGTCTCGAAAATATAGCTATTTTCCATAAGACGTTATTTGTGTTACACTTTACTCAGCATTTTCAATATTCTGTGTGCTGAAATGGGAAGTGTACATGTAATACCTTTTGCTGCATACCAAAGCATGAAGGTTGTCTTCAGGATTGAGTTTTTCTAGTCATTTATTTTTTTTCCCCACAGTAGCATTTTACTTGAAAGAACAACAGCTGGACAAACTCTGGTCATTGAGACTTGGGAACTTGGCAGACATTTTATTGCAAATGAATGAAGCAAACCTGTCACCTTAAGGAAAATTGATGGAATTTGTTTATTACGACAAAATTTAAGCCTTAAAGCAACAATTAGCATTCTGGAAAATGCTTAACTGCACTGTGCACTGCAGCTTCTAAATCCCTAAAGACCTTTCTGAGAAGATCAGTGGTGATCATAATGAATAAGTTTTTTTTGCTATTGTATAACGAAATGAGTCCATATTAAGAAGATACTATAAAATCCAGAACCGGCAAAAAGATGTATTCAAAATGCAAGACAGGCAAATGGGTTATTAAGTAACTAAGTATGAAAGGTTCACTGATACAGTTTCGGATTCCACACTGAAACTCACATTTGAAAAGTCACTACTTGTTGAATTTTAGTGTAGTATCAAAGAACAGCAATTATCTGAAAACGATATGAAACATTTACCTTTTCCAATTACATATCTGTGTAAAGTAAATTTTTTCTAACTACTTCAACTAAAATAGCAGATTGAATAGAAAAGATATGGTGCACATCAGAGACTTCCGGTTGGTCCCTTCTCTCTCTATAGGTCCCGGTTGGGCCAGATCCTAAGTATATTAATTCCAGTCATAGATTAGGAGAGTGGGGAAAAAAACTACACAATAGGTTTATAGACCCAGTGATCCACTGTGATACCTCATTGGGATAGGATTTCATTTATCCTCTGGCCTCCATAAGCCCCCACTCTTGCAGGCAATATGATGGCTTTTGGGTTCCCAGGTATTGGTGTCAGAGCAGATGGTATATTCAGTAATCCTCAAAATATTGGGTATTTCCCTTTCTCGAGCACACAGTTACTCTGGGATATGCCTAATGTTCCCTTTGGGGAATGATTGGGGCAATATTGATTTTACACACTTCTAGAAACTTTTCAGAGTCCTTTCTGAACATCACCTCCTCATCAATTAATGGGCCCTGGGTCTGTGAACTTGATCAGATTTGGGAATGGAATGAGAGATTACAAACCTTCCAGTGTGGTAGCTGACATTAACATTCTGCTAAACAATTCTCAATTGTTTCTTAAATGACGTAAATGGTTGGTTCCCTATATTTTTAATTCCTCAGAATATTACACTTCGTCATAGATCTTTGTGGATCAAAGTACCCCAGTTGCCACTTAAGGCTCATTGCCCATTACAGGACTGCATGCATCTTACCTTGGTCAGTTGAGGACTTCCAGCTAGTCTCTCATTCCAGAATCCTCTCATTCCCACTGATTAACTAGACCTTAGTTCTAGGATAGCCATCACCATATCATCAAAGTGGGCAAGCCATCTGTACTTGTGATTCTTTATTGTGTTAGTAAAGGGCTTGTTCTCTGGGCCCTCCTGGGAAATATGATCAGATGGCATCTTCTCCAGTCTTGTGTAAAAGGTCCATTCTGACATCCCCACACCTCTGAGGTGTTCCCTGGTACTCTGCCAGGGCAATTTCTACAAAATTTGTTACAGGCCAATGTTATGTCCTAACTTTAAGGACCAAACATAAACATATTTAGGCTGGTGCTAAGTGTCCTTGTCAATGCGTAAAACTCTAAATTCTAAATCATGAGTCTTCCTATGTCAATACATTATTGCCTGACCAGATTTCAGTCTTTTCTGATTGGATACCCTCAAAAGCCACTCTGTTCCTGTTTGCTACCCATGCAAACTTAGCCAGGCCTCATAACTGAGAGGATGTCTACCTCTCTTAGAGAAAGCACTTTATTTCCCTATCGAGGCTGTGCTATGTTCCAACTACAATTATTAACCTGGAAGCAATGGGAGTCCACATGGATTGTTCTAAAGGAGGAAGCTACGAGCATCATGTAGCAAGACATCTACTTCAGGTAAGGTATTTTCAGCCTTTCCAGGTAAGGGATACTTCCTTTGCTAACAATGGGGAGATAGTTAATTCTGCTAACCTAAATAGAATGCAAAAGATCCTGGGCACTCAAAAATCTTAATTTTATATATCCCAAAGCCTCATCTCTTAGATCTATTACTTTCCTATCAGCTGTTGAGCTTATGCATATAGTCTGTTCTCGGCTCTGTTGCCCTCACAAATATGTCCTGGATATAATTTTCAGCCTTGTTTGTCTCATGAGTCTACAACATAAAGGTTTCTTTTCACACTGCATCGAAGTTTTCTGACTTTCACAGCATGCTTTGAGTTGTAAGTGTACTAATTCTGACCCTGTAAATATCTTTTTCAAGGCTTTTGAAGTAGTTAACAAAAGAGGCCAACTCCACACTCTTAAAATTACTTTTGCCCCATACTGTTCATTGCCACAACTATTGTGTTCCCACCGTGGGCAACTGAGGCTAGACCATCCTGGGATTCTTAAGGAGTTGTGTATAACGAATCTCAAAATTTTCCACTTGATGAACAGAACACAGAGCCAGTTATCCACAGCCATTCTCCCATGGATTTGGACTTGTTGTGCTCTTTGAGCCTCTCACCCCTCCCTAGCAGGGTTCCAGACTCTGGGAAGACGCAGAGTATAGTACAGTGGAGACAAAGTGCTGTCCATCATGCATCCTAAGAATGGTGGCAGCATTGGAGGCTGGAGTACACAGTGGAATGAGAGGATACAAGATGGGGTACAATGGAGTCCGAAATGTGATCTTAACCTTGATGATTTTCAGTTTTTTTCCACTTCTGTCTCCTGTGATCTTTCTCTAAAACTGCCTTACCCTGAAATGATTAGCTCCCATCCCTTATTCTCTGATTATTGCAAAGCATTTTTAACCAATATTGCACAGTATAGTACCTCTTGATAATAAAAGGAGAGATAATAAAAAATAAACATATACAAGTTGGCATCAGAAGCTTTTTAGGAAACATCTTTAGACCTCCCTCATGTATTATTTCCAAAGCTATAATTCAGTGAGCTTGACTTTAGTCATTCATAATACTGTAATTTTGAACCTAATAAAAGCCAGGCACTATGCCAGTCACATGAGAGTATGAAACAAATGTGACCAAAAAAAAGTTTGCAGTGCTGACAATACTGCAAAGCATGAATACAGGCATGCAAGTAAATTATTTCAGAAGAGTATTAAGAGTTCCACCATAAAAAAAATATGCACATTAGTTTGGGATCACACTGAGGAACCAACATTGGTCCAAAAGGCAGATAGAAGGTTCCATGCAAGAGTTGAAGTTTCAGGTGGATTTTGAAGAATGGGTTGAGTCTGGGTAGATGGGGAAGTAACAACAACATTTGCAAAAGCACAGAAGCATAAAGAAGCATGCCATGTTCATCACGTGAGGGGTTGAAACAGCATCTCTTGGAGGGGGCGGTTATCTGGGAGGGTAGAAATTTGAGATTTAAATTAAGTATGGTATGGGATGTTAGAAACCAACTGTAAGAGATCTTGTATAGTATGCCAGGGAGTTCTCTTATTGCCAGGAAACAGATTTTATATTTTAGTTTCATGATAGGAAGATAAATTCGAAAAGAGGGTTGGAGCTAGGAGATTATTATGATAAACCAAGTAAGAGAAAATCTGTGAACTAGGGCATAGGCAGTAGGAACAGGGCCAATGGATGGACTTCTGAGATTTATATGAAATAGAATCAACAGAATTTGTGTAATTGTTGGACTCTCCTGGCTCCCTTTTGTTAGGACTATTGTCTTTATCTTGCTCCCATCTGGGTAACTTGATATTGATGTAGGAAAGGCAGGAAGAGTCAAAGTTTCTATTTGGATGACTGGTAGACAGTACCATTAATTAAGATAAAATTGTTAAGGTGAAACCTGTATTTGGAGATGATGAAGAAAATGAATATTTTTTCCGGAATGCTGAAGTACAAGTAAGGCAACCCATATTATGATGCCCAATAAAGGACTGTATGCTGTTTCTAGAAGAAGTCACCTACTTCCATGATCTCAGCTACCAACCACATATTAAGACTGCCATATTTACATGAATAGGACTAGCTGTCCTCTTGAGTTCAAAACAGTGCCTCATCTGACTCATCATATACCCAAACTATACTTATTTTTCTCCAAATCCTTTTCCTACCAGTGTTATTTATATTAGAAAATGGTATTACCATTCCATAGTTCATTCATTTTATAAGTTTATTCAGGAAATATTTACCACCATGTGCCCAGCACTGTTTTAGGACTCTACAATGCAGTTGGTGATCAAAAGCAAGTCGCTCTGATTGACAAATAAAGACAATGAACACAAATGCATAATAGGTTAATTGATGAAACAGCTATTAAGAAGAATAAAGCAACTGAGAGTGAGAGGATTATTCTAGATAGGATGGTCAGGAAAGGTTTCTTAATGAGGTTAGATTTCAGGAGAGCTTTAGAGAAAGGGAAGGGGTACCTTGTGAGAAACATGGAATAACTGTGCTATGGTTGCTATGATAAATCACCAAAAACTCAGCAACAGTTCTAGAGGTCAGAAGTCCAAAAAGGCTCTTCCGGGGCTAAAATCAAGGTGCAGGCAGAGCTGCTTTCTTTCTGGAGGGTGAGAGTGAGTTTGTTCCTTATGATTTCCACTGTTAGACATTGGCTACATTCCTTGGTTTGTTGGTTCTTCTCTCTGTCTCTTATAAGGACCCTTGTGATTATATTGGATCCACCTGAATAATCAATAGTAACCCCCATCTGAGGATCCTTAATGTTATCACATTTGCAAAGAACCTTTGTCAGGTTAGGTGTTCATAGGTTTTGGGGACTAAGATGTAGACGTCTTTGTGTGTGTGTGTGCATGTGTGTGTGTCTGGTGGCATTCCATATCTAGTAATCTGTATTCCATTAAGTGGGAAAATACATGTCAAAGCTCTGAGGTAAGAGCACACTTGGGGCTTATGCTAGGATGCTGGGCATCTTACATATAATTAATCTTTAAGTCTTTTCAATTAAATTTTCTAACCATTTCTTGATTGTGTATATTTTTCTCTATCTCCCCTGTCAGAATCTCTGATCCAAACAGAACAATCTTTTACGTGGACAACTATAACCATCTCTGAAACCACGTCCTGAATCCAGCCTTGATTCTTATAATCTACTCCTTTCAAAGAAGTAAGGATCTTTTCAAAATGCAAATTGAATCATATCAACCCTCTGCCTAAATTCTTATGTGAATTTCCAGTTTTTCCTCAGGTAATCGGCTACCTATATCCAAATTTCTTTCTTTTTTTTTTTTTTTTAAAGGTTTTGTTTATTTATTCATGAGAGACACAGAGAGATAGAGGTAGAGACACAGGCAGAGGGAGAAGCAGGCTTCCTGCAAGGAGCCCGATGGGGGACTCAATCCCAGGACCCCAGGATCACTCCCTGAGCTGAAGGCAGATGCTCAACCACTGAGCCACCCAGGTGTCCCTATATCCAAATTTCTTTGCGCATTTTCATAACAACTGGTCAGGTTAATAAGGAGCATGCAAAAATTTCACTGCATAAATAACAACAGAACTATCACTGGAGCCTCTGATGCCACTGCTGGCCTGTGCACATGGAGAGCAGGAGAGGGTGAGCTGAGTGGCAGCAAATAGAAGTCTAAGGACACAGACCAATTGCACTCCAAGTCACCCCTAGAAAAAGTCCAGTGCTGAGTGTAAAGATACTCACCACAGCTCTGGTTATAGGGAAGGGTCTCAGAAATGTGTGGGCCTGAGTGGCTGCTTTAGAAAGCAACCCTTCTCAAGAAAGTAAATAGATAGCAGGGGGCATCTTTATAAATATGTGGTGGAAGGAGAGCACAATGTCTGAGGAGGAAAGGAAGGATACTGCAGAAATGATAGAGAACCACAAGACAACCAACTTGCCCCTATACTAACCATGTTATCCAAGAATGAAGCTATAGTTCACTCTAATTGAAGAGGGCACTTTCGAATAAGGAATTCTGTCCAGAAAATGAATTGGAAAAGGAAGAGCAGATCACATTCATACAGAGTTACTATAAGGAAGATAGAAAAAATGAAAATCACAACACCACAGCTATTGAAAATTCCCCCCATGAAACCCAATCACAAAGTAGAAGAAAACAGCAATGCCATTCTCTAAACTAGATAGCCTCAAACAAGCATTTCATGATTTTTACCATAACTAAATATAATTAAGTAACCAACTAAATAAGTAATTAGGAAGGAACAGCTCTTCCTTTTAGCAGAATGCCAAATAACAAATACATATTGAATGATGAAGTTAGAAAACTAGTTTTGCAATGATCATCCTTATAATTTAGGCAAGAATTTTCAAAAGGTGCTAAAACTAGCAGGTGGAAATTTTAGGAGGAGCAGGATATTTGCATAAAATCAAGATATTGCTACATCAGAGTTTTTATTGCAAAAGGAAAAATAGTAAGGACATAGTGGAGAAACTTACTAGTTTAGGCTACTAGCTTAACTCAGTGATGGAAGTGAGCATACCTAAAATGGTTACATGGATGTCAAATGTATCTTGATGTGATGCAATAAAAACACACAACAGCCATTCAGCACTCCAGCTCCAAATGCATAAACTGACTCTGATCAGGAGGAAATGTTAGATAAAACTCAAATGGAGGTGGGCACTTGGTGGGATGAGCACTGGGTGTTATTCTATATGTTGACAAATTGAACACCAATAAAAAATAAATTTATAAAAAAAAACTCAGATGGAAGAACTGTCCTCTAAAAATGTCAATGGGTCTGCCTGTGTCTCTGCCTCTCTCTCTCTCTCTCTCTGTGCTTCTCATTAATAAGTAAATTTAAAAAAAATCTTTAAAAAAATGTCAATGGGGGTGCCGGTGTGGTTCAGTCAGTTAAGCATCTGATTCTTGATTTTGGCTCAGGTCATGATCTCAGGGTTGTGAGACTAAGCCCCATATCGGGCTCCATGCTCAGTGCAGAGTCTGCTTGAGATTCTCTTTCTCCCTCTGCCCCTCCTCTGCTCATGAGCTCTAAATAAATAAAAAAGTAAATAAAATCTTAAAAAAAAATGTCAATGTTCAGCAGGGAGAATGGTAAAGGAATTATTTTAGATTAAATGAAATACAGGGGACATGATAAATAAGTACAATGCATAATGCTGGGTTGGATCCTAGGTGGGAAAAAAACAACATGATGTAGGACATTATTGGACATCAAGTGGTCAAGCAGGCCGTACGCAGCAGCATAGTAGGTGCTGAGGCCAAAAGGATCACTCCTGCAGCTGTTGAGCTGATCTGCCACACTTGCATGGATCTGGCCAGTAAGGAGATAACAGGCCCAATAGATTCAGGCAGTGTGTTACGTACATGCCATGGACAAGGTCACCATGGTGTCAGCTCCCCGTGTCCCTCACAAGATGACACCAGCTGCAGTGGCCAGGTAACAGGTGGCATGGGTGGTGGATGTCTGAGGAGCCAAGTAGTTATGTAGACTTACTCAGACACCTACAGCTATGTGGCAAGGGTGGGTGGGGGGAGCAGAAAGAGCCTTACTCAACTGAAACTAGGGAGAGGGATGAGGAGCAGATTCATGGAAGCTTCTCCCAAGGCTGCACCTTTCTTCAATCCAGGAGGAATCTAGGACATCTGCCAGGACTCAAGGCCATCTTGCCTATATGGCCCAGGTGGAGATATGCAAGGTGCTAGGGCGCCAAGTGGCAGAGCTATTACCCTGTGCTGTAGATAGGATAATGCCCCTCCCCTAAGATGTCTACTTCCTGATCCTGGAACCTGGGAATGCCTTACTTTCCATGGCTGAGAGATTTTTCAGGGGTGATTAAGGTTCCATATGTTGATCAGGTGAGATTATCCTGATTATCTGGTGGGCTCAATCTAATTACTAGTCCTTAAAAGTCAGAATCTTCCTATGGTTAGAGAAAGAGAAAGAGAAAGAGAGACAGACAGACAACAGTTCTGGACCATCCTTGAAGGCCATGAAGATGGAGGTGGGGGGTCACAAGCCAGTAAGTGAAATGCTCTCTAGAATCTGGGAGTGGCTTCTTGAGCAGCCAGCAAGGAAACAGGGATCTAGGTCCTACAATGTCAAGGAACTGAATTCTGCTGACAACTCAAATGAGTGAGGGAGGAATCCTCCAGAAAGGAACCCAGTCTGCCAATGACTTGATTGTGGTCCGGTGAGACTTGTACCAACTTTGTAACCTACAGAACTGTGAGAAATAAACTTGTATTGTTTTAAGCCACTACATTTGTGGTAACTTGTTAGAGCAATGATAGAATATGAATATAGCCCAACATGGGTGAATTGACTAAATTGGAACATGGGTTGTGGTATTGTTAACACTTACTATTTGCAGAATTTGATACTGTCCTGGTGCAAGATAATTCCTTTGTTCTTAGGAAATCCTTGGAGATAATTAGGGAAATGGGAATAATATAGACAATTTATACTCTAACAATTCAGGAGAAAAATGACAAATGGGACAAAATGTTAATCTGAGTCAAGGATAGCATTCAAACACAATTCCTGCAACTGTTCTTTACATTTGAAATTATTTCCAAATAAAATTTTTAAAAATAAGTACTAAGTGGCTTCCTTCTTCCTTTCGAAGGCTCCACATAAGCCTTCACATGCCCTACCAGCTCCATGGGATGTGGCTCTGGTTTACGTTTTCAGCAATATCTAGTTTGTTCTTCCCCTTACTGACCGTGGCCCAGCTGCATTGCTCTTCCTCAGAGCCCTCACAGGCTGATCTTCTTGCCTGGTACACACTTTGCCCTTTTTTGTTTGACAGCAGTGATACCAAAGAAAGCTAAAACAGAAAAAAAATACAGCAAAACTCTCTCAACCATTAATGTGTATACAAGACAAAATTAATACTATACCAAGAGACTAAATAAACTTTTAAATGCATTTAGAAATATTTAAATTCCTAATTTAATAAATAACTAATGTCAGGAACAGATGTTTTTCCAATTAAAGATCTGCATTTTTTTTCTGTATAAATAGGTAATTTTTGGTTTTCCTACTATCTAATGCCATATACCATTATGGCTACTTACAAAGGTCAAATGCCCGTTACTCTACACACTTTGGAGATTCTCCTGCCACATCCCAACTTGACAATAGGGGCTCATTTCTTGCTTAATCCATCCATATTCATGGAACAAACACTGATAGCACTCTGCCTGGGACAAACACTTGCTTTCTTAAATGTCCAAAGCACATGTACTGCAAAGGGATAAAGCGAGGAGGAAATCAAGATAGATGAAGTTACCAGAAAGTGTTAAAAAGTTTTATTTATTTATTTTTTTTACTGAGGTTAATATATGTCTTTGCTAATTTTACCCTGAATGCACACATGAGGTGCTTTGGATCAGAGACTGAGTCCTTAGTAACTACCTCCCTGCACCCTGCTCCACACCTTCCCCCCTTGACCATACAATGAGGAGCAATGGAAATTCTTCAAATAGGAGTTAGATGGATACTCTATGGGTGAGGAACAAAGGACAGTGGATTAATAATGGATTCCCCCTTCACTCCTGAAAGGACAGAGAGGGGGAGAAAAACAAAACAATTTAACTATGTTCCTTTGAGAAGAGACAAGAAGATCCTGGCTTCTCACCCTAACCCTTTGTTATTGCAAATATGTCTTTCAGAGGCCAAATAAACTTTGGGAATCTCTGACTGTATTGACCTAGAAATGTCTCCAAGGTCTGGATTCCATACCTTTTGAAATGTAAATATTTAGGGAGATAGCACCTGAATCTTCTGGACACCTTGGGAGCTTAATTTAAGGACCTACTTCAGGTGATAAGAGAAGCTGTATCCTTCTTCCTCATTTCAGAACAACTCAGAACAATTAGCTAAACCAATGAATACAGACCTAGTTTTCATCACATGTGAAGACTCTAGGCTTTTTATACAAGCACTGAGAAATCCAAGTTTTATTTCCCCACAGAAGTGATAAAGAAGTTCAAATGAAAGAGACATACTTAGGGATTATGATAATATGATATGCAAGTGAAATGCAAAATCTTAATGGAAAAGTTTCAGCTGAGGGTTGAATAGTGAATATAATTTCAGTAAGTGCAAATAGGAGATGGTGGTGATTTCTTCTAATTTATGAATAATAAAAGTTCTCATGTATAAATTATAAAGATTCTGTTAATAATTTATACAGGTTGGAAACAATACAATGTTTACAAATGGCCCATTTTTTGTTATTATATACCTGAATAAACTTTGCAAAAATGAGAATCTTAGCAGTAATACATTATCAACTATATATATAAACGAAATAATGAAATGATCATTGAATTTGAGTTTATTTGATAACAAACTTATGTGAAAAAATATATAATTTTGTTCTCCGGTGATATCTTTTGTCAGCTCATCAAAGCGAACACCTGTCTTTTATTTATTTTTCCACTTGGGAGTAGACTGAAGCAAAGCAGATAGTGTTTTGTTTTTCTAAATTAAGTAGCTAGAATGAACTGTCTTCTAGCTAATTAGGTTTTTCTTCCCTCACTTCCTCATTCCTTTGGACGACTTAGGGAGTAAGAATGTTCTCTGGATTTATTGGTACAAAACACTTGGGATGACAAGATATACATAATGAGAAAAGATCTTTGAGAGAATGATTGGTGCAGAATAAAGATCCATTTTCCCATAGAAATAGATGAAAATGTATTATTACATAATACTTAGAAATTTCTTATGACTAAGTAATTATCTAATGCTAAAGATAGTTGTAATTTTATTTTTATTTTTTTGATAGTTGTAATTTTAAACAGGCCCATTGAAAAAGAGTACAGTGCTAATTAAAGAAATGGAGGTTGAAAACAATTTGAAATTGAACATATCTATGAAAAATAAAATATATATTCTTAAAGGTGACCAAACTTAAAATGTATTATGAAAGGCATTTTGAACACAGTATCATGAAGTATTCAATTAGAAATTCAAAATCGGAAACACCTGGACATAAACTTCCACTCATGCCTTTTATTTTTTCACTCTTTAAATATTATATATACAATGTTTTGTTTACTTTAGTAAAGTAATAATAGACTCAACAATAGTTACATTTTAGAAAATATTTCTAAATTTAGTTTCTTAAAATTAAATGTTATGTCTAGATATTTAGTTAAAAATCACTTAAGGGGTCCCCGGGTGGCTCAGTTGATTAAGCATCTGCCTTTGAATCAGGTCATGATCCCAGTGTCCTGGGGTGGAGCCCCATATTGGGCTGGCTCCCTCCTCAGCAGGGAGTCTGCTTCTCTGTCTCCCTCTACTGCCCCCCCACCCCCTGCTCGTGCTCTCTCTCTCTCTCAAATTAATACATCTTTAAAAAAATCATTTAGGGATCCCTGGGTGGCGCAGCGGTTTGGCGCCTGCCTTTGGCCCAGGGCGCGATCCTGGAGACCCGGGATCGAGTCCCACGTCGGGCTCCCGGTGCATGGAGCCTGCTTCTCCCTCTGCCTATGTCTCTGCCTCTCTCTCTGTGTGTGTGACTATCATAAATAAATAAAAATTTAAAAAAAAATCATTTAAAAACAGAATAATGTTGATTAAATAATCTGATTTTGGGGGGCACCCTATAGTAAAATCTTTCTTTAGCTTGTCAAAATTCAACTATTTTGTCCAAAATACAACTTAAATGTTCTTTTAAAGTTGTAATTTATAGGGGCACCTGCGTTGTTCAGTGGGTTGGGCATCCGACTCTTAATGTCCGCTCAGGTCATAATCTCAGCTTCCTGAGATTGAGTCCTGTGTGTGTGTGTGTGTGTGGGGGGGGGGGGTCCATGCTCAGCAGGGAGTCCACTTGAGATTCTCTCTTCCTCTGCCCCTCCTCCTACTCTCACTCCCTCTCAAATAAATAAATCTTTAAAAAATAGAATTTATATTGTGTTGTGCATACATTGTAGTAACACTGCTGTATTTTTTTTCTAAAACAAAGCATCACTTACCCCTAAGCTGAAAAACAAACTTGACTATGAACTTAAATTTCCATCTTATCAGGTGCTTTTAAATGCAAAGCTTACTGTGTACAAGGAACATTCATGCAGAAATGAACGGTAAATAACCAGTGCTACAGGGTTTTGGATACCTGCCTTCTCACTATAAACCTTTGTTGACCTTACATAAATTACTCATTCCACAATTCATTGATAAAATATCAGTCCTCTGCCAGTTGTCTTTAAAATCTGATCGGCAATACAGTGCAATGGCAACATTTCCTCACTGTTATGCTTGCTTTAGAAAAAAAAATCCCACTAACTGGGAGATCTAAATTGCCTAAACCCCAAAGATTGTTTGATTTTTAAACTGTGTTTAATGCCGAAGTGAAACATATTCCATGTCCAGGGAAATCATTCTGGTGATGAAATCCTTCGAAACTTAAAAGAATGTTGAATAGGAAACCTGCCTGCCTTCTAGAATTAGACCGTATGAAGGTAATTGAGCCAAATGGCAGTTTTATTCCCAAGTGAAATTACTTCCACTGCATGGAGTATAAGGCATTTGAAGATTTATCTGACATTTCTGATACCTCAGCAGTGACACTGATATTGGATGACACATTCGGCATAAGGGAAGGATCATTTCTCTTTAGAATCTTCTATATTTGTTAATTAAATGATCATCGCTGGATGCATCCTCTTCATGAATATGAATTACTAGCCCAGCAAAGGGCTCATATTTGTATGGCATCGTTTATTATGAAGCATTTTCCAGGGTGCAATGAACCCATTTTACATTGCCACTTGACATATTTAGGGATTGCTTTACCCAGCACTGCAACATTGCCCTTAAGTAAGTGTGTTACATTCAGGATGTAGTTCAGTAAATATAACTGCTCTTCTGACTTGGGTAGGTTAACTTCTTTTTTTCTTAACTAGGCACATACTGCCAGCAGAATTTTGCCCTCCCAAACTTTTTGATAATGTACTATGATAATTACATATTTCTTTCAATGCCCTATTGACAGCTACTACCACATAGTAGGCTTACTTTTGACTATCACTGATTTTTATTTCCAGTTTGCCACTATTGTTCAAACTCCCTGTGATTTCTGAGTAGCGGTGTGCTCCATTGGCTAGGTTTTTCACTGGAATGTAAGTTTCATGAAGGCCAAGTTTCATCTGTTTCATTCCCTGTGTATCTTAATGGCTCAAGAGTGCCTTGGCACTTAGTAAATTCTCAATAAATTTTTGACTGACTGAATCAATGGTATAAATAATCAAAGAATGATATTCACAGTATCTTTATCAGAATAACACATAATAATGAACTAATTCTAAGCTATAATATGACACCTTATATGGAATATATTTTACAGGACTACAAATAACTGGGAAAATAATCTAAAAATCTCCCCCATCTTAATGGACTTTTTTTTTTTTTGTCATCCAGTTTCTTTTCAACATCCCTCTTATGTTGGGAACATTCTCATGTGAGTCTCATTTCTGATTTCTGATAGTTTGAGTCCTATAATTCTTCAGTTTAGCCTCTTTTTTTTTTTTTTCAGATATGTTACCAGGGTCACATTTCATAGAGCATACAGATTATTCATGACATCATTAATTTCATACATAACATTTTAAAATTTTGATATTTCTATTTCAGTCATTAATTCCAAAGATAGGAAATTTGTATACTTTTTATAATGATTTTACAAAAGCATTAAATGGGCTACTGGAAAATTCTTTTGTTTCCTTATTAGGAATAATGTTTATCTTTCTGTTCTGGAGATACTTTTTAAAAATAAATTTATTTTTTTATTGGTATTCAATTTGCCAACATATAGAATATCACCCAGTGCTCATCCCGTCAAGTGCCCACCTCAGTGCCCGTCACCCAGTCAACCCCCCCCCCCCCCCCGCCCACCTTCCCTTCCACCACCCCTAAGTTCGTTTCTGGAGATAATTTTGATCTGGTTAAGAAGGTTTTCTTCCATGCTTCTGGGATAATTAAGGAAAATAATAAATAATTGATTTCACATAATACATTTTCCAAAGCTCTGAAAAAATCGCATGATCTTTTCTGAGTTGTAGTTTTGGATTGTTGGGTGTTAAGTAGGCTCTACACCCAGCATGGAGACCAACACAGGGCTTGAACTCACAATCCTGAGATCAAGAGTTGGATGCTTAAGCAACTGAGCCATCCAGGCACCCCTTGGATTTTGGGTTTTAAACAATCCTGGTATTCTTAGAATAAACTCTATTTTGGTATTATGTATTTTATTTTCATATGCTGCTGAATTCGTTTCACTAATAATTGTGTTTAGGAATTTTGCACCATGTTCAAGTCTGAGATTGGTTTTTAACTTTCATTTTCTGTATTGTTTGCATCTAATGTTTCTGTTTGGGTTATTCTAGCCTCACAGATTGAATTGGGTTACTGGTCTCCCTTTCACTATTCTTTTAAAGAATCTGAGAGGAAAAAAAAGAGGCAAACCCTAAAACAAGCTCCTAACTCTAGAGAACACACTGAAAGTTGCTGGAGGGGATGGGCTAGATGGGTGATGGGTATATAGGGAGACACTTGTGGAGAGCACTGGGTGTTGTACGGAAGTGATGAATCTCTAAATTCTACTTCTGAAACTAATATTACGTGGTAAGTTAACTTACTGGAATTCAAATAAAAACTTGAAATAAACAAAAATAGTTTAAGGAAGTCTTTGATCTTTTCATTATGGGTTTGATCAAACTCATCTGCAAAACCATCTGGTCTTTGGTATTTTCTTTGAGAAAAGACTTTTTTTAAAAAAGATTTTATTTATTTATCTATGAGACACACACACACACACACACACACACACACAGAGGGAGAGACACAGGCAGAGGAAGAAGCAGGCTCCATGCAGGGAGCCCGATGAGGGACTCAATCCCAGGTCTCCAGAATCAGGCCCTGGGCTGAAGGCAGCGCCAAACCACTGAGTCACCTGGGCTGCCCGAGAAAAGATTGTTTTAAACAAATAAATTCAATAATTATTAGTTTTAAATTGTCCAGACTCTCTATTTTTTCATAGCAGTCTTCATATTTTATAATTTTCTAGGAATTTGCTCATTTTGTGTAAGTTTTCAAATGTATGGACATTAGGTGGTCAAAATTTTCTCATCTTTATATTTTTGTTTTTACAATATGAGGGCCTAGTGGGTTTTCAATGAACTGTATGTATTTCAAGTATAAAATAGATGAATTCTGACATATGTGTACAACCCTGGAAACCGTCTCCAAAATCCAAATCATGAACATTTCCTTTGCTTCCTCAAAGTGACCTTATACACTATGCAATGCTTCTCAATTTATTTTCCCCGCCCACTGCCTCCCCCACCCCTGCCAAAAAAATGCCTATCAGGATTTTGATTGGGACTGCATTGAGTTGACAGATCATTCTGGAGAGAAATGCCATTATAATAGTTTCAAGTTTTGCAGCCCATGAACTTTTTAAAACTACTTCCCTAATCTATCCCCATTTACTTTTCTCAGCAAAGTTTTGTCATTTTTAGTGTAAAAGTCTTAGACTTCTTTTGTCAGATTCATTCCTAAATAATGTTTTGTAGCGTCAATGGCATTGTTTTTTGAATTTCATTTTCAATTATTTGCCACTACCAAGAAAGGAATTGATTTTTGCAGAATATCCTTATTAGTACTAGACATTTTGAAAATTCCCTGGTATTTTCTCTATATACAATTATATCATTTGCTAACAGCTTTACTTCTCCCTCCCTTGATTTTCGCACCTTTTATTTATTATTACCTTGTAAGAATGGCTAGAGCCTCCAGTACTATGTGATACTGAAGTTGCAAAAGTGGCCATCTTTTTCTTGTTCTTGAGTTTAGAAGGAAAGAATTTAGTCATTCCTCATTGCATATGATGTTAACTACATGTTCTTTCGGTTTGAGAGGGTTTCCTACTATAATGTAGTTTTGTCAGTGTTTTTATTTTTCTCTTATAAATGGTTGCTGGGTTTTGTCCAGTGGTTTTTTATGTATCTATTGAAGTGTTAATCTGTGCTCTGTCCTTTATTCTGTTAACATGGTGCATTACACTGGTAGCTTTTGAATGCCTAACCAACTCTATTCCTTGATCAATTCAATCTGGTCATAATTTATTATCCATTGAATATTGGATTTAAAAGGTTTCATCATCTATATTTATGAGTGCCATCAGCCTCCATCTATTGTTTTGTAATGTCTTTGACAGTTTCTGGTGCTAAATTTATCTGCCTTCCTCCTTTTAAAATTTTTCCGCAGAAGTTTGTATAACATTTTCCCTTGAGGGACGCCCGGAAGGCTCAATCAGTGAAGCATCTGCATTCAGCTCAGGTCAGGATCTTAGGGTCCAGGGATCAAGCCCCCAGTCAAGTTTCCCACTCAGTGGGGAGCCTGCTTCTCCCTCTCTCTCTCTGCCCCTCCCCCTCACTGTGTTCTCTTGCTCTCTATCTCAAATAAATGAAATCTTAGAAAAAAAGTTTAAAACTTTCCCTTGAATGTTTGATACAATCAGCCAGTAAAATCATCTGGTCTGAAGTTTTATTTTAGGGAGTTCTTTTTTTTTTTTTTTGGTCTCTCTTGGTGAATATATATGTACATTTGAAATGAATGCATATGCTGCATTTCTGAGTGAGTGGTATCACAGTCCTTTGTAAAATAGCCCAATTTGCTCTCTAATTCTTTCAATTTTATCCTCATTGTGATTTGGGGCTCTTTTATTAGGTGTACACATTTATAATTTCTATGAATGCTTCATCAATTACACCTCATGATTACTGTATGTTGTTGCTCTTTATATCTGGTGTTATGCTTTGTATTGAAGTCCATTTCATTTAATATTGTTTATGGTTTGTTTATGGCATATCTTTAATTCTCTTTGCTCTTAACTTACTTCAATTTTTATACTAAAATGTGTCCCTCATCAGCAGCTTGTGAATGAATTTTGCTTTTTTAAAACTCTGTTAATTTGTGCCTTTTAATGGAAATACTTAGACCAAAAACATTAATGCAATATTTTTAGATTTATCTACCATTATTTATCTTCCATTTGTCTTCTCCAGTTTTTCTTCCCTTTTTCCCATTTTTCTGCCTTCTTTTGGATTATTTGAATAATTTTGGCATGCTATTTTAACTTCTGTATTAGATATTTTTGCTAAATATTTTTTGTATTATGTTACCATCTATTTGACTAAACGTGTACATTTACTTAGCATTAATCTTGTTCTGCTTCATTTAAGGTGTAAAAACTTTGCAACCACATAGGTTTCTTTACTCTCATGCTCCACTAACTTTATTATAGTTTTCATATATATAATTACATCTACAAACATTGCCCAAAAGATAATAGGCAGCCATATATACATAGCAAGAGAAAAACACTCTTTTATATTTGTTTAGCTGTTAGTGGCAAATTGTTTTGGTATTCCTTCATCAAAAAAGTCTTTACTTTGCCTTCATTTCTAAAAAAATATTTTTGCTGGATACAGAATTCTGAGCTGAGAGTGCTTTTCTTTTCTTTGTTTTTCGTTTGGCACTTTAAAAATGTTATTCCATTGTCTTCTGGCCTCTCTGATCTGATGTCAATCTGCAGTAATTCAAACTGTCCACATATGTAATGTGTTGTTTTCTTGACACCTTTAACGTTTTACTTTTTTAAAAAACATTTTAATTTCAGGAGTTTGATGATGATGTTTCTAGATATTTTGATGTTATCCTGATTAGGGTTCACTGGGTGTTTTGAATCTGTAAATATAAGTTTATCATCAAATTGTGGGAGTTTTAATCCATTATTTCTTGACATTTTTAGGGGTTGGTTACCAACCTCTTTCTCTTTTTCTGGGACCTCAATTACATGTGCATCAGACCACTGATACTGTCCCACAGATACCTCATACTTTCTTCATTTCGCTCTGTTTTCTCTCTCTTCTTCCAAACAAATATATATATATTTTTTTCAGAATCTTCACACAAGGGTTATATTTATTTATATACATATGTCAAATACAAATTGAGAGTATTAATCTGTGAGCCAGTTCAGGTGAAATCCAGAACTAACTAGAATTTTTTCTTATCTCTACCCAAGAAATGTACATCTTAACTTGGGGAAAAAATAATCATTTGCCACTTCAAGTGATCCCATTTACTTACATTGTTTGGAATGTTACAGATTTATTGCTTCTAATCTGAAAACAACAAAGATTGAGTCTATATATAGATATAGTCTATATCTATATATAGTCTATATATATCTATCTATCTATCTTATCTTCATGTTTACTGCTTACCGGACATGTTTGTTCTGCTAATCGGTGCATACAGTAAGTTTTCAATTCCAGATTTTATTTTTTTGGCTCTAAAATTTCCATTTAGTTTTTTAAAAATATTTTCTGTTCTACTAATATTTTCTTTCTGTTTATTCATTTGAAATGTTTTTTTCTCCTTTGTATGATGGTGCATATTTATAATAGCTGCTTCAAAGCTTTTGTCTGATAATTCTAACATTTGGATCATCTTGGAACTGGCATGTGTAGATTGTCTCTTTCTTTGAAAATCAGCTTAGCTTTTCCTGCTTGTTTGCATGGTGAGCAATTTTGGATATTTTACTGTATAATTTGTAATTTTTGTGATTACAAAAATTTTTGTTTGCAATTTTTGTTTTGTTTTGTTGTACAGATTCTGGATTTAGTTATAATCTTCTAGATAGTATCAGCACTTCTGTCTTCGCAGGCAAACATAATTAGGTTTATATAGTAAATTTTGTCTCTCATTTTCTGAGTAGTGTTCAAATCTCAGCTAAGTGTTTACTTTTCTCATTTGGGTTAATCTTGCAGATGGGAAGCCCAAGAGGTAAGCTGATACTTGTACAAGCTCATATATAAAATTAGGTAAAGTTCTTCTCTGGCTCTATTTCCTTTGAGAATTTCTCCTCTCTCTTCTGCTCTGAGGGGCTTTCCTTGATTCCACTCCAGAGGTTCTGCTGGGGTTTCTATTGGACCATTAGCTGTTCGGGCAGTGGTCTCCATACCTGTGACCTGTCCCTGTGGAAAAGTCACCCAAAATCCATTCCTCTGTAAGTTCTATCTCTAAGTTTTGAACCCCTTGAACAATCTGTTTTTCTTTACTTCTCAGAGTTTTCAGATATTTTGTTTTGGATTCTATCTAGAATTTATAGCTGCACTCTACATAAGGAATGGACAATGAGAGGCTTAAAGCACCAGAGCAGGGATGCCTGGGTGGCCCAGCAGCTGAGCACCTGCCTTCGGCTCAGGACATGGTCTCAGAGTCCCGGGATCGAGTCCCACATCGGGCTCCCTGTGAGGAACCTGCTTCTCCCTTTGTCTGGGTCTCTGCCTCTCTCTGACTCATGAATAAATAAATAAAATCTTTAACCAGAGCAAAAACTCCTCTCTGCCTTGTGTCTTGAATTTCTGCCATGTCTGTAGTTTTGTCTCTCTTTTAGGTAGAAATTTTATATTTTTCTGTTTTTTTTCCTTAATAAACGTGTACAGTGTTTGCTATTTTATTAATTGCTTGAAAGAACTAAGTTTGATTTTATTTTTCAATTGAGTCCTTGATTTCTAATTTCTGACCCTGTATTTATTATTTCTTCTATCATCTTTTGCAGCTTTTCCCTCAAGGATAAAGATTTCTAAAATGAGAATTTAGCCAATTAATTTTATTCCCAGCTTATGTTACAATATAGTCATTTAGACTATAAAGTTCTCTTTTTAAAAGCAGCTTTATTGAGTTATAACTTGTACACAAAGAATTGCATGTATATAGTGTGCACACTTTGATAGGTTTGGGCATATGCAAACACCTGTGATACATCACCACAGTGAAAGTACTAGACATACTCCGTACTTCCCAGACTCTTTTTTGGGGGTGAGGGTAAAAACACATTTTTTTGTGTAGTAAAAACACTCCATTTGTGTGTGTGTGTGTGTGTGTGGTAAAAATCCTTAATAGGAGATCTACCCTCTTAAATTTTGAAGTGCACAATACTACATTAACTTCATATACTGTGCTGTACAGCAGATCTCTAGAACTGACCTAGTACAGCTGAAACTGTAGACACCGTGAACAATAGATCCCCATTTTTCCCCACCTGCCAACCTCAGGAAACTGCTATTGTATTCTCCACTTCTACAAGTTGAACTACTTTATATCCCTTATATAAGTGGTATCACGGAGTGTTTGTTCTTTTATAAAGTTCTCTTGAAACACGATTTTCAGGATGCCTGGGTAGCTCAGTGGTTGAGCGTCTGCCTCCAGCTCAGGGTATGATCCCAGGGTCCTGGGATTGAATCCTGCATCAGGCTCCCTGCAGGGAGCCTCCTTCTCCCTCTGCCTATGTCTCTGCCTCTCTCTGTGTATCTCTCATGAATAAATAAATAAAATCTTAAAAAAACCTCACCATTTCATTATATGAAATACAAAGCAAGGTATTTAAAAATATTACTTAGCTGCACTTTTAAATTTATACTTTTTTTTGGCTCAATAAATTATTTAGAAGTATGTTTCAAAATTTCCAAATGCAAGTTTTATATACTGCATCTTTTAATTATTATGTCTGGTTTAATTATCTTGGGGCAGAGAAACTTACTTCTCTGAAGCTTACTTTATGACTTAGTACATGGTCAATTATTATAAATGTGGGGAATATCTTACTAACATAGGAAGGCTATCCAGACAATGGAATACCTAATTGGTCTATATAGTTATGAATTGAAAATGAAAAAAGAAATTTCAGTTGTTTTACTTCTCAATAAATGTTCTGGTTTTAATTTAGGAGTCTAGAGAAAATATAATTATATACAATCCATTTTAAACAAATAACAAGAAAGGAGAGAAACATAAACAAATTTGACACCATCTATGAAGGGTAAAAATATGATGTACTGTTGGAACATGGAACCTAAACTCTTAGGAAGAAGACAATACTGTGGTGATAAGCAAGGAGAATGGCTTTAGAGATTCAAGGGTAGAAACAATGAATTGGAAACATAGGAACCATTGATCAAAGAACTTGATGTTTAAATTGATGTTTCAGAGGGGATGGATTTACTGCAAATGTGACACCTGGAAACAGATTGGTTGAAGAAAAACATATTGGAGATGAGTTGCTCATGGAACTGAAAGCAGAACTGGGTGGGTAGGTCATGTGAGTGCGTATTTATGACAAGAATGGTTATAAGAATTGAAGAGGAGAGAAAGACAAGAAAAAAGCAGGTAAAATCATCTTTAAGTGATGGGAACTGACTAAAATGCAGTATATGCTGGTTATGGACTGGATTATGCTTCCTACCCCACTCCCCCCTCCTTTGCCACTGCCAATTCCTATATTGAAACTCTAGTCTCCAGTGTGACTGTATGTGGATGTAGGGCCTTTAAGAAAGTAGTTAAGGTAAAATGAAGTCATAGTGTGGGGCCCTAATCTAATATGATGGGGGTCCTCATTAGGAGAAAAAAAAAGAACAGGGATGCATAATATAGAGCAAAGCCCACATGAGGACACAGTGGGAAGGCCATCTACAAGCCCACGAGAGAGGTCAGGAGAAACCGACCTTGCTGACACCTTGATCTTAAGTCTTCTAGTCTCCAGAACTGTGAGAAAGAAATGTGTGTTATTTAAGTCACCCTAGGAGCTTATACAGGCAGCCCTGGCAATTAACACAATGACAAAACTAAGAGGCATGTCAGGGGATCGAGCTGGGTGGCATGAGTGTTAGGAGAGTTTGGATTTTTAGGAGGAAGGAAGAAAAAGGGAACATAAGAGGTAAAGACTGAACACAAGGGATTCAGCTTCACATCTTTGTGAGTGATTTGGAATCTCAATGAAGTTGCCTCAACTTGAGAGAGAACCACAGTTGAAGCTGCGTCCACAAGGGAAAGTGGGGTTTCCATTCATGGAATAAGTGGAATGACCACTAAGAAAAGAACAAGTATCGGGGTGCCTGCATGGCTTAGTTGTTTAAGTGGCCAGCTCTTGATTTCAGCTCAGGTCATGATCTCAGGATCCTGGGATTGAGCCCTGCATCAGCATCAGGCTCCCCGCTTAGCAGAGAGTCTGCTTGAGAATTTTTCTCCCTGTGTCCCTCCCTGGCTTACTGTCTCTTTCTAAAATAAATAAATCTTTTTAAAAAAGGGAAAACAAGAAAAGAACAAGTATTAAATGGAGCGTATTAATCACAAATGTGCTCTAAAGTGCGCAGTGAAAGACGACCATGCCTACCTCTACTGACACATCTTCCTTTGTCCCTTATTTCTGCAACTCTTGCACAGACTTCTAAATATCTGTAAAGCAATCCCCTTTGAGCTTGTAGTGGGCTTTATTTGCACAGTTCTCCACAAACTATAAGATCCACGTTTTCTATGTTTTACCAAGTAATAGTAATTAATGTTTATTGATCTCTACAACATTTTCCTTTCCTTTCATTTTAATCTTTGTTTAATATTAATCTATCATTTCTGAATGTGTGTAAACTATGTCACAATTAAGATCTAAGAAGACTGATTTATATCTTCAAAATCTATCATAAAGCTAGGATAATCAAAACAGTGTGGTACTGGTATAAAGACAGATATACAGGCCAATGGAACAGAATACAGAGCAAATTATCTTTGAAAAGTGTGTTAAGACTATATAATGGTTAGAATTTCTACAGCAAATGAATGCTGGGAAAACCATATATTCACAGCAAAAGAATGAAATTAGACTTGTATTACACTATTCCTAAGAGTCAACCCAAAATAGAATAAAGACTTAAACATGAGACCTAAACACATAAAATTCCTAGAAGAAACCAGGGTGGAAACCTTGTAACACAGGTTTTGGTAATGATAGTTTGAATGTGACACTGAAGGCACAGCAACGAAAGCAAGAGTGGACAAGTGGGACTATATCAAACTGCAAGGCTTCTGTACAGCAAGGATGTAATCAACAAATTGAAAAAAAGCAACCAAGGGAATGGCAGAAAATATTTGCAAGCCATATATCTGATAAAGAGTTAATAAGCAAAATACTTAAGGAACACCTACAACTCAGGAGCAAAATAAATATACAAATAAACAACATCATTTTTAGAATGGCAAAGGACCTAAATAAACATTCTCCCAAGGAAGACCTGCAAGTGGCCAACGGTACATGAAAAGATGTTTAGCATCATTATTCATCAGGGAAATATAAATCAAAACCATAATGAGATACTGCCTCATATCTATTAGGATGGCCATCATTAAAAAACAAACAAATCCCCAGAAAATTACTGGGGTGTTGGTGAGGTGTTGGAAAAATTAAAACCCTTGTACACTGTTGCTGGTTACGTAAATTGTGTAGCCACTATAGGAAACAGTATGGAGGTTCCTAAAAAAAAAAATGAGAATAGAATTACCATTTGATTAAGCAATCTCCCTTTGAATATTTATCCCCCAAAATTGATATCAGGATCTTTTTTTTTTAAAGATTTATTTCAGAGAGAGGGAGAGAAAGAGAGAAAGAGAGAGCACAGGGGGAAGGAGCCAAAAAGGAGAGAGGGAATCTCAAGCAGATTTTGTGCTGAGTGCGGAGCCTGATGCAAAGCTTGATCGCACAACCCTGACATCAGACCTGAGCCAAAACCAAGAGTCAGATGTTCAATCAACTATACCACCCAGATGCCCTGATATTGGGATCTTTGAGAGTGGTCTGTTCATGGCATGTTCACGGCAGCATTATTCACAATAGTCAACAGGTGGTGACAACCTAAATGTCCAGTGATGTAGGAATAGATAAGGAAATTTAGTTTATACATACAATGGAATATTACTTATCTTTTAAAAAGAAAGAAATCTTGTCGAATGCTAAGCCAACATGGATGATTTGGCTAGGTGAAATAAGCCAGTCACGAAAGGAAAAACGCTGCATGATTCCACTTACATGAAGTATCTATAGTCATAGTTATAGAAACAGAAAGTAGAATAGTGGTTGCCAGGAATTAGAGGAGGAGGGAGTGGGGAGTTGTTGTTTAATGTCTATAGTTCCAGTCATGCAAGATGAGATAATTCTAGGGGTCTGCTGTTAAATAATTTGTATACAAAATAATACTATACTGTACACTTAAAATTTAAGGGGCTAGATTTTATATTACACATTTTTTACCCCCCCCCCAATATCTAAGAACACTCAAGGAAAATACCATTATTTTACTTTGCTATAGTTTTTATAGCCCTTGGATATTTTCAGCATATGCTAGGTGCTACATGGATATTAGAGTTCTTAGGAGTTTATAAAAATACTTTTCAATACTGCCATATTTTATTAAAGTGGCACAGATCTGATCCAGGGAGCTAAAGAGATTTCCTCTAGGTCCTACAGTTAACCCTAAAAGTCTAGGATCTTCCTGCAAGCTCAGTACTTCTTTAATTGTACCATACAGTTTCTCCTTTTTGGAATTATTTTAAATGAGGCAATTTAATTCTCCAACTGGTAAAACATTCTGGTACCACGTTCTGCATCAATTCCCATCACCAGGAATTGCAAAGAAAAAAAGCACAAAGAAAAATAGAAACCATGATTATAGGCTTATAGAATAGACTCAATATGAAAAAAAAAGCCTACCTAAATTCAGAGAAAATAAAGAATTTTGTGTATATTTTGGTGGTGAGAGTTCACAGAAGGAATGTGAGTACAGGAAATTAAAATATGTAAGTGAATTATGAAGCTATCTTTCTTTGGTTTCCCTCGGACAAGGAAAACTTAAAAAGCATCTAAGCTTAACTATTATGACCATTTTCTGATTTTTCAAGTTGTAGATCATTAAACTTATTCTGATGGAAGATAGCATTAGATAACAGACAACTTTTGTTTTCAAGAAATACGATCACTAGAGTAAAAAAAACTACCTTTTGATGTTGATTGTACTCATCACTGTCTGGAAATAGTGAAGATATCATCTGATACATCACTCTGATTTTTTTAAATATCTTAGAATAAAGATTCAGTGGTTCCAAATCCTTCTAATCTCATATTTTCACATATGCATCCACAAATTAGGTGAAGGAATGGCAAATGTTTCTGTAAAGAAGACAGCATCCAGGCAAACCTTTCAGATTGATCTATTTGTCATATATGAGCACAATAATTTTGGTGAGACTATGTTTACAGCTCTTTTTGTATTAAAAAAGTCTCCTTTTTCAAAGGGTAAATAATATTTCGTTGCATATATAGACTGCCATTTGTGACAACATGGATGGATCCAGAGGACATTATGCTAAGAAAGGTAAGACAGCAGAAAGAGTATACTATGTGATCTCGCATACCTGTGGAATCTAAAAAAAAAAAAAAAAAAAAGGTGAATTTGTAGAAGCAGAGAGTAGAACGGTGGCTACCAGGGTTGGGGAGGTGGATGAAAGAGATATTGTTGGCCAAAGGGTCAAGCAGCAGTTAAGTAGGATAAGTTCTAGAGATCTAATCTGCAGCATGATGACTATAGTGTATAATGTATTACTTACTGGAAATTCACTAAAACAATAAATTTCAGATGTTCTCACCAAACATACACACAGAGAGTGACTATAACAGGGGATGGATATGCTAATTAGCCTGGCTATAATAATCATTTCACTATGTATATGTATGTAAAACATGTACATATGTATAATTTTTAAAATATTTTATTTATTTATTCATAAGAGACACAGAAAGAGAAGCAGAGAACAGGCAGAGGGAGAACCAGGCTCCCTGCAGGGAGCCCATGTGGGACTCGATCCCAGACCCAGGGATCATGCCCTGAGCCTAAGGCAGATGCTCAACCACTGAGCCACCCAGATGTCCCCACATGAACAATTTTTATAAAAAAATAAATATTGGGAAAAAGTACCCTTCTTACATCCATACTGAGGGCAAGCCAGTGGTGCTCCGACTACCACGGGCCATGACTATGCCTCGCCTACATACGGTGGAGTAGAGTTGAGAAGGGAGAAATGTTATTCTGATACTACTTCTCAGTCCACTTTTGCTCAAGGAGGAGGGTGAAACCAAATGTCTGGGAGAACAGTATTTCCAAACTCTATCCCAGCTGCTTGAAATGTTATCATCAATAATACTGTGGAAGGAGTCTCCATGTAGCTGCCATGGCCCCAGTGATCTGGGCTCCCTGCCAGCAGTCGCTTGACTTAAATGAACAAGTTAACACTGACACCTGGGGACAGAAGAGCATTGCACATATGTGCATATGCGCAGTCAACAAGGCACATAATTACTTAGGAAACGCATAGCACCTGAAGATGCAAAGTTTATAGAAATCACAGAATAAAACAGTAAGTAGAGAGTAGCAGTATCAGTATTCACTGAGATATAGAAAAGTATCTTTACATGTATATCTATACATATATATCAATATCTACATATATTTAAGAGATAATAAAAAAGAAAAATAGTTTTTCTCTTTTCCTCTTGATGACAAGGAAAGTGGCCCAGATGTGTGCATTTATCTCTAATCTGAATGAAAGATGTGAATATATTTTCAGGGATAAAGCATATTTTATCTCAAAGAGCACTGCCTTATCATTCATACATTTATACTAGTGAAAATAAATCAAACTTCCACTTAAAATTCAGTGTATGTGGTAGAAATTATAGAATTGATGATCATCAGAATTTTCTGCAAATTTTAAATCTTTCACTGGATTGGTACATGCTATTTCTGGTGGTTATAGACACTTCCTCTTCTCTCTCAATCGCTCTTTTTTAAAACAGAAAAAAGATTTGTAGAGACATGTCTGACTGAATTACTCATTCTGAAAGCATGTCTACTGGACAGAATTTCTCTATTATGAGCATATCTTTTACATGGTTACATTATGTGGTAGAGCCCAAATTCCCGGAAGCAAGAATTTCTGTGGCATAGAATGTGACTATCTTTAGAAGGTTTGATTGTATAAAAATACTGTTTTTCATTTATTGATAGTTGACATGCCCTTATTGACAATTTTGGCAATGGTCCAAAGAATGAAAAAACTGCATTGCTTTTGCTAACTCAACTTGCAGTTAAACACATAATATATATTCAATATAAAGTTGAATAAGAAATATTCTTAAAATATCTGATTTCATTAACAGTAAATATATAAAAATGAAACATTAATCATGTGAAAATATTTATAATGGAAAACCATATGGATTGAATGAAAATACTTTTCTGTAAGTTTAAGAAAATCTAATTTTTATCAACTAAATAGTCAATCTATCAGCATTTATTTAGCATCTACTATAGTAAACAAAAAGCATAAGATCTTGTTTTACCCAAATGGAGCTTCTAGTTCAGTTGACCTAAGTGACTTTGCATTATTATTTAACTTTTCATATATTTTAGTTATTCTGTTTGACTATCTAAAGATAGTCACATTCTATGCCACAGCAACTCTTGCTTCTGGGATTAACTAAATTTCATGTATTTAGTTATTCTATTTAATTGTTTAGGTGAATATGAGAAAGAATGTTTAATGCATCAAAAACAAAGAAAATTTACATTCTATTTTTTGGGAGTAAACTTAGTTGACCTAATCAAAGGGCAAATTCAGTAACAATGAAAGATCAGGACATGATTAGTTACAAAATTCTAATTGAAAAAAAAAATTCGAATTGAATTAAATCAGAGGTTCAAGCAATTTTCATGAGTAATAGAGTTGACCCTTGAACAACACAAGTGTGAACTACATTGGTCTACTTATACATGAATTTTTTTTTGATAAATACAGTATAGTACTATAAATGTATTTTCTCTTCCTTATGATTTTCTTGACATTTCCTTGTCTCTAGCTTTATTGTAAGAATATTGTATATAATACAAACACCATACAAAAATATGTGTCACTGCTGGGGATTTACCCCAAAGATACAGATGCAGTGAAACGCCGGGACACCTGCACCCCGATGTTTCTAGCAGCAATGTCCACAATAGCCACACTGTGGAAGGAGCCTCGGTGTCCATCGAAAGATGAATGGATAAGGAGGGTGTGTGGTCTCTGTACACAATGGAACATTGCTCAGTCATTAGAAACGACAAATACCCACCATTTGCTTCGACATGAGGGACCTGGAGGGTATTATGCTGAGTGAAATAAGTCAATCGGAGAAGGACAAACATTATATGGTCTCATTCATTTGGGGAATATAAAAATTAGTGAAAAGGAATAAAGGGAAAGGAGAGAAAATGAGTGAAAATATCAGTGAGGGTGACAAAACATGAGAGACACCTAACTCTGGGAAATGAACAAGGGGTAGTGGAAGGGGAAGTGGGTGGGGGGTTGGGGTGACTGGGTGATGGGCACTGAGGGGGGGCACTTGGCGGGATGAACATTGGGTGTTATGCTATATGTAGGCAAATTGAACTCCAATTAAAAAAAAAAAACCCAAACTACAAAAATATGTGTCAACTGTTTATGTTACTGGTAAGGCTTCCAGTCAATTGGTTATTAGTTAGGATTTGGGGGAGTTAAAAGTTATACACAGATTTTTTACCACATTGGGGGATTGATAAACCCTATGTTGTTCAAAGGTCAATTGTATGTATATATATATGTATGTGTGTGTTTTAATGGGTTAGAGTAATAATATATATATTTTTTAGAAAAAGAAATTACTTTGCATAGTACAAACTGCTAAATAAGAATTTGCTGTTTTATATATAACAAGAAATATTTTACAACTGTATATTATATATATGACACATATTAACAACATATTATAAGGTACATATTTTTATATAAAAATAAGTTTATATATTGTTTTATATATGTATATAACAGCAAATTTATGTGTAACAGTCGGTGCTACACAAAGCACTTACTCATTGTCAATTACAACACTCTTGCAATCTTGGTACTGTTACTCTAAATTTATAGGTGGAGAAACTGAGGCATGGCCTTGATAATGAGCTGGTAGTCCAGTATGAGGTTGATTTCCTACTACACACACCTGTTGAATATTTAGGAGTGTTGAGAAACTTTTTGTTAGCCTGTACATTATGATTTGCAATTCAGACCCTTTGGGCCATTTCCATCACATTATCATCAGGTATCTTAAAGCACAGTATGCATATCTTCATTATTTTAGGAGCAACAACTGTTGCTAATACACATAATTTCATTTTTGGTTTTCTTAATAAATCTAATGGTAAAAAATTACATTTTGGAAATACATGTGACCCAGGGTTTCTTTCCTGGACTGGTTAAAATAATAGTGGTTAGACTATAAAACCTTAATTATACCTATTGATCTTCTTTTTATCATTGGAATTATCTTTTAGTTTATCTCAGCATCTTCATCTTTCTTTTTTTAAGATTTTTAAAAATTTATTTGAGAGAGAGAGAGTGTGTGAGCAGGGGGAGGAGCAGAGGGTGAGGGGACAAGCAGACTCTGTGCTGAGCACGGAGCCCAACACAGGGCTCGATCTCAGAACCCTGAAATCATGACCTGAGCCAAAATCAAGAGTCAGACACTTAACCTACTGAGCTGCCCAGGTGCCCCACTGCATCTTCATTTTTCATTATCTCTTTGGTTTGATGTAAAAAATACAATAGAAACTTAGTTGCCATTAATTCCAACCTTCTCATTAAACCTCTTGTCTAAATATTTTAAATAACTTGTAAATTACTCCAATTATTTAGAGATTGTTCTTAATAAAATTATTCCAACTTTAATGAGCAATTTCTGCAGATACTATTCTTCAATTATAATTCATAAGAGTGATTGTGGTAGATTGTTTAAGCCAAAAACTATTCTGTTTAAAAATATAATCATGAATAGGTGGTATACTCCAAAGGAATAAAGGCTATATCCTCAGTGTGAATATAGTTTCTGGCAAGTCATACTTGTTTATTAATGCATTCGATTAATATTTATTGGACATCAGCCAGTATGTGAAATAAGAGACACAGCGATCACAGTCTGTTCTACTAAAATGTGAACTTTCTGCAGTCAGGGTCTTTTTATCTTGTTCATTGCTGTGTCTAGCACTCAGGATAGGGCTTGGCCCATAACTGCTGCTCAATAAACTTCTGTTGGATAGGTGAATGACTAAAGGAGTCATGTCAGCCGTCTCATCTATCAAGATGAGATAAAAACAAACTAACAAAATATATGAGGTTATTTTCAAATTGTAATAATTGCTCTAAAGAAAAAAGTCTTCTTTACCTGATGATAAAGAACAGAGGGAGATGTTCTTTGGGTAGTATGGTCAGGGAAAACTTCTTCAAGAAAATAATGTTTCACCTGGAGCCTGAAGGTTCTAGAATCTGAGGGCAGAATGAACCAGCTATGGGAAGAGCAGGGAAGCACATGCTAGACAGAAGCCGCCCTGAGGAGAAAAGCCTGGCCTACTAAAGGGCTGAAAGAAGGCTGATTGGTTAGAATTCAGTAGTGAGGGCCAGGGAGGTTCAAAATACAGCTGAAGAGGGGGGCAGGGACAAGTTATTCAAGGTCCTCGCTTTGGAGGCCATGAGAAGGAAGGTGGATTCTATTCTAATGGTACCAGTATACCAGAGACTATTGCTAGCTGCAAACTCATTATACGTCCTCTATCATCCTTACTGATAACACCTCAATTTTGTTGAGGGCAGCAATGTGCACAATTAAAAAAAAAAATCATAAAGCAAAACCCACTACAGTTCCCAGCCTTCCTTGCATTCAAGAGTACCGCATGGTATATTTCTGTTCAACAAGATACAAATGGAAGATGTTTGAGTGGAATTGGGAGGAAAATTGTGCTTTCTGGTAAAAGGTACAAATATGACTGGTACTGTATCTTTAAGCCTTTCCTCTTGCCTCGAGGACCTGTGATGCCTGAAGCTAAGTTGTCATCTTGCGACTATGAAGAGGAGGCTGACTCACTGCAGATAAGCCAGTTCTGACATCCTGAAGCTGCTGAACCAATGTGAGAGGCCTCTACCATTCTAAATTTAGAAGTCTGATATATAAGAAAAGTAAGCCTGATATTTTAAAGCAACTGTTAGGTTTTACCTTGCTTATAATTTAATGCATTTATTATTGTTATAGTGGCAGATGGAGTGAACAAAAGTTGCCAGTAATATATTAAAGGGACAAGGGATTTTTTTAAAAAGATTTGAAAGAGAGAGAGGGAGAACAAAATCTTAAGCAGACTCCACGTGGAGCATGGAGCCCAACGTGGGGCTCGACCTCATGATCCTGAGATCACAACCCTGAAATCACATCCTGAGCTGATATCAGAAGTTGGATACTTAACTGACATGCCACCCAGAGGCCCCAAGAGAGAAGAAATTTTTGATAAAGCAGCATCTTGCAAAGATAGACAACAACAGGGTTTTTTTTTTAATTAAACAAAAGAGAATGAATTAAAAGGATAATGGAATAGATATCCCTGGATCTTTGGGTTTCCTAGCTATACCTTTCTTGGCTTCAGGTCATCGACTGTAAAACAAAAAGACTTAGACTCAATGACCTCCAACGTTCCCTTTATCTCTATAAGTCCATGAGTATAATAAAAGGTCTATTCTTTCTCTGAGCCTGGAAGCTATATAAAAGTAGGGACATTGATTCTTGGGTGTGAAGAAGAGAGTGTACGTGGCCTCGGTTTTCACTCTAAAATCAATGAGAGTTGAATGGAGGAATCTGTGGGAGCCAGGGAAGGTCAGGCTGAAGTTGTACAACATGAATTATTCATGGTTTAGGACTGGAGTGTTCTGGTCTTCTTCCAAAAGTGCTCTTCAAAGTAGATAAAAAATGGAGAGGTGAACTGCATAGGGGATTCACTGACAAACGTGAGTGTAAAAATATCAAGGTACAGGATTGGGAGGGTATATATACAACAAAAATGAATAAAAAGGATCAGAAATATCTACTGGTCATGTCTAAAATTTTAAAAAGGCAAATTATTTGACACTTAAGAATATCAAAAGTAAGAAAAGTTGATTATATGCTTTACAGTTCTTTTTAATGCGGTAAGATAAATGAGGAAATGGTAGGTAGCATAGTACTTAAAGATTTACTCTATTTATTTAACACAAGTATACTTAGTGTTTAATAAAAACCCAGCACTGTTGACAAAGAGAATGTAGAAGTAATGGATCTGGTTTTGCTTCTCTTTTATTCACCGAACAAAGTGATTTTCAAAAATAAAATATAAATCCCACATTTATAAAAAATAGTAAAATAGCAAGATCATGCAAAATATAATAAAAATGTACTTAACCTATTTTTTCCCTCAGCCTACGTCAATTATATAGAAGTCCAATATTTTGAACATGTTTTCAGAAACTTTTGAAACCTGAGATTATGGTTAAATGGAGTGTTTTTTTCAGTACTAGAAATAATTAAATGTTCTAGTTTGTAAAATTACCAATTCAAATTGGAAACCTTATGAAAACCATCAAACTCCATTTGGAAAATGCAAATCAGGAAACTTTAAGGTGGTACCCACCAAAGTCACATAAGAGATTATCCTATAAATTCTGTGAAAACAGATGGAAAATGAAGAAGGTAAGATTAGGAAATATCACAAGAACAAGAAACCTCAGACTAACCTACTCATCTTTCACTGATACAAATTGTACTAGGGTGATACATTAGCATTAATCCATAAATTTGGCTAAGATTCGCTGAGGCATATTCTATAATCTAGTGCTAATTTAGGGGAATAATATCACTTTTAACAGTGACGTTACTGTCCTGTAACTATAATTACATTCAGAGAGTATTAAATATTGCGAGAGTTACTGCTGAAAAAGTAATATGATACTTCAAAGGAAGATCAACTTCGATTGGAAGACTAGGTTGCCCTCAATATCCTGAGAAACACGAGACTTTGGGGGAAAAGCCTGCCCAGAATAGAATTCCTCACATTTATTAATAGCTTCGGAGGGAATTTCTCAGGAGAGAGGCAGGATCTACTGCAGAGAAGGCTGATTTGATGAAATTAAAATTTTACAACCCCTGACAGGTGATTCCTAAAAACATGCTCCTCATTTAAAGACTACCACATAGCTTTATTCAAATGGACCCAATGGGCCAGTTCCCCTGACTGGAAGGGTCAACCCAAGACATTGTTCGCTGCTAGAATGCTTGGTTGAATGGGAGCCCGAGGAGTAGCTAAAGGACATGGCCCATGTTATTCCACATCCTGTCCCATCTCAGCGAGGAAGAGTTTCATAAAAAAGTGACCATCAACAGGTGGATCTCCCTGAGATGGCTTGGAAGGCTACATGGCAGATGGGCCAAGTTTGATTTTTTTATGTGGAGGACTCAAGTGTGATTATATTGATTGTGTCACCCGATCTTGCTGTATTTAAAAAGTGCTGGAATCCTAGGACCCTCTCTGAAATCACAGATGGATGGGTACAGACTGGCTGCTTAGCACAAGATAATATTAGGAGACAGTGAAGATGAGCCAGAAAGCAGAGTGAGAAAGACCAGGGATGCAAAAGGGTGGTGACATGAGGTGAGTGCTGGGTCCTTGCTGATCTGATCGCCCTGAGTATGAATTGGCAATGTGCTTAGTTCCAAAGACCTTCCTCACCTGGTAGGCGGGACACACTTTAAACCAAAGCAGATGGAATGTGGGATTATACTTTTTGAAGGTATCATGCCAGCTCTTAAGGAGACAATTTGGCTTTTTTCCTATCTAAATCAGAGGTGAAGCCTGATAACGTTCCTTGCTGTCTTCCCTTTGAACATGCGTGCACATGCACATACAACCACACACAGTTATACATACACACACATGCACACACATTTCCTAGTCCATCCTTTCCCTGACAGTGTAGGCTTTGGAGAATCCTTCCTTTTTGTGGGAATGTTAGGTCAAATGCCTAACTTCCGTAGAGGCAATCAAGCCCTTTCATTAATGAAATTATCAAATATCCCAAGGTCAGATGACAGCAAAAGCTGTCACTGCTTCACTTCCAGGCCTGGTTTTCATTTTCCTCTTCTTTCCTAGTTTTTGTGGCTGTCGCTAATTTTCTTGTAACGCATTTATAAAGAGATTTGTAATATTCTTTCTTTTTTAAAAGATTTATTTTACAGACAGAGCACGCGTAGCATGCAGGAGGAGGAGCTTAGGGAGAGGGAGAGAGAGAATCCTCAAGCAGATTCCCCACGGAGCACAGAGCCTGATTCAGGGTTCAATCCCACAATACATGAGATCATGACCTGAACTGATATCAACTGACTGAGTCACCCGGGTGCCCCAAGATTTGTGATATTATTTCTAACTTTTTCGTTTTCAGCAGTTTGTATTAGACTTTTTTTCTAAGTACCTATTCCAGCATACTGCTGAAAATGGCAATCTCTAATATATTATTTAAAATTGTTTCATTGAAGTGTAATACACATATTATCCACATGCAGAAAAGTGCACATCATAAGTGTACTACTGAATGAAGAACCAAGAAATGAACTTAATCATGTGACACGATCCAGGTTAATAAATGGAACATTACCAGCCCTCAGAAACCCACTTTGTGCCCCTTACAACCACAACCTTTTCCCTCTACCTAAAGATCACTAGTATACTGATTTCTAACACTAGAGATTTATTTTTGCATGATTTTAAATGTAATCTACTGTATGAACTATATTGTGCCTAAATTCATTTGTTCAATGTTAAGTTTATAAGAACTATTCATTTTGTTTTATTTAGCTGTTAATTTTCATTGCTATTATTCCTATTGTATGAGTATATCATAATAAATTTACCTATTTTACTATTATTGGGCACTTGGGTTGTTTTAAGTTTTTGCTTATTATAAATAATGTGGATATGAACATTGTTGTGTGTGACCTTCGGATGCATGTGTGAGTGTATTTCTGTTAGTAATCATCTAAAAAGAAATGCGAAAATGTTGGGTCAATTATCAGTGTTATTTGATAATGGCAAACAGCTTTTGTAAAATTCATCCTGTGATCAGAGGTAGAGTTCTTCTGACTTCCTGTTTGCCAACAGGAATTAGTTTAGTTTAGTAATGCAACTAAAAACTTTTTTAGCTATGTTTTCAGGCATTGGTATCATACTGCATTTACAATTTGCATATCCCTGATGACTAAAGAAATAGAAAGTTTTTAATTAGATTATTGGACAATATCTTTTGTGAATTTCTGATTTAAGTAATTTACCTGTTTTTTATTAAGTTGTCTTCCTTATTTGTTACTTATTAATTTGTATATACTTGGATAGGAGCTTCTATGGTTATACAGCTTGCAAATATTTTCTACTTGGTATTTTTTAAAAAATATTTTACGTGTTTATGTATATATGTATGTATGTATTTTTTTGAGAGAGAGAGAGCATGCAAATGGGGGGACTAGCGGGGGAGAGTGAGAAAGAGAGAGACTCTCAAGCAGACTTCATGCTCAGCATGGGGCCTGATGTGGGACTCAACCTCACAACCACAAGATCATGACCTGAGCTGAAACCAAAAGTTGGATGCTTTTAACCAACTGCACCATCCAGGCACCCCTACTCGGTGGTTATTTTTATATTTTCTATTTGATGACTTCTCATGAATTTCATGACATTCTTATTAATATAGTCTGATTTATCAAATTTTTCTTTATAGCTAGTGAGATTTGGTTTAAGAACTTGCCCTATTCCTACAGAATGACAGGATCTTATCCTTTAGGTTCCAATTCTAGAAGTTTTATTATTTACCTTTTGTAATTATACATAAAATTAACCTGAAATTGGTTTCTACATATGGACATTTCCTTCTTGGGTAGTTTAATAAGATTTTATTTTTGCTTTTGGCATGAACGGATATTGAAATTTATCAAATATTTTGTTTGCGACTGTTGAGATGGTCATATTTTTTCTCTTTTGTTTTCATAGTGTAGCAAGTTATTTGGAGCCTTTTAATATCAAAACACCATTGTATTCTTGGAGCAAATCCAATCTTGGTTTTAATGTTTTATTCCTATATTTGCTGGATTTGATTTGCCAGTATTTTACTCAATATTTCTGTCAGTTTTTATATTCAGACCCTGCTGAAATTTTAAAATAAATTGAGAAATGCTCCCTCTTTTTTTTTTTTTTGTCTTGGGAGAATCTGTGCAGGAGTTGAATTATTTTTCCCTAAATGTTAGTGGAATTCACTGATGACACCATTTTGGCCTAGAGTGTTCATGGTGGCCTAGAGTTAATCATGGGAACAGTGTCTTGAACGGACATTGGACAATTCAGATTTTCTATTTATTTTTGCACCAGTGTTTGTAATTGTGTTTTTCTAAAATTTTTTTCATTTTATATAACTTTTCAAATGTGTTGGGATATATTTGCTATTGTGCCTGTATATTTCTAAACATATGGAGATTCTAAATAGTTACTTACTGTTGATTTTTTAACCTATTTCTCTGTGATCAGAGAATACAATCTATATAATTCTGTTTAATATCCCAGAATTTGTTGATTATGATTAAAGTCCCATGCATATTTGAAAAGAATGGCAACTTATAAACTGATATTGAAATTGTTTTGTTGAAAAGTCTCTGGATACAAGTGTTGACTTAATTATATTTCTTCCCACTTCTTTGGATTTTTTCTTTTTTCTGAATATTATTAGATAATATGAATTCAGGCCTATTTTCTCCTCCTGTCAATTAAAATTATCTTTAGAAAGTGTCCTCTTCACGTCCAACAGGGTCTTTTGCATCCCCACCAGGAGACCACATTCTGGGGCTGACTCATTCAGGGGTGGGCACCAAGTAAATCCATCTTGAAATCATTTGCCTCAGTCTCATCACCGTGCATGATTTCCCCACTTATTCCTGCCTGATCTTACCTACACTTCCTGATTAAACTCATCTCAGTTCTCTTTCCAACCTTTGAGGAAATTTTGAAAAGAAACCTTTTCCTATATACTTTAAAAATCACATCGTGTATTTTATTTATGCTTAAGTGATAGAAAACATTTTTACTTGCACTTCAATAGATGAAATATTTACCTTCAAACTGTTTACATGAGTTTTCCTTTCACATGTGGAAAAGGTAATCTACCCATTCTCTTTCCAAATAACTGTACATTCTGAATTAAATTGTAAATATTTCAAATTAAACATACGTGGATCCCCACGAGAGTCAACTCAAACAGAAATTATGGATCAACCATGATCTGATTTACTGGGTGAACTGAGTATTAAGCCCAATTATTGCTTTCCCACTACTAAATCAGGAATAGAATCAGTGCCTAAAATGAAAAAATAAAACCAAGTACAACTCAAAAATCCAAATCTTATTGCATTGCCAAATACCCCTAATACTAACTTTGGGGTTATCATCAGGCAGTCATTTCCCTCCTGATCAGGGCATTTCAGAGCTTGCTAAATCTTGAATATAGTATGGCCAAAGCCTGTTTTTTAAATATTTCCTAATTGTGTGGTAAGAGATGCTTCTGTGATTTGAAATATGTGTCTATAGCATCTCAGAGAACTTTTTATACTTTGAGGATTTGTGAGCTCACATATTTTAAACAGGTAATTGTACACCTTTAGTTGTATTTCCTTCTCCTTACCATAAATATCAGATGCTATAATTAAAGAAAGGCATGAAACCAGAGTACAAAATAGATGGTGTGTCTCCCCAAAGTACAACTTTGAAAGAAAAAAATCCCTGTAAAGCAACAGGAACGTACTCTGTGATTATGTGCTCTGGGGCAGTTACACAGCCAGCATGATGGGGATTACAAATTTGCTTGCTCTGGCAGGAAGGATATGCCTATTAACGGAAACCAGCTGTTCAGAAAAAATGCTATGCCCAAAGTAGTGGAAGGACGTCTTAATTTAGCTCTGGGCCACATTTATTACTGCTGAAAAAAAAATCACAGAAACGATCAACTCTATTCAATTAATAACATTCTTGTGAATTTATGCAACACAAAGGAGATATTAAGAATGGTTCATCTAAAGTAAATCAATCTCTAGGGTTTCACCACTTTTTTCTTTCACCACACCATATCTCTGAGCTTTCCAACTTGTTATTTTTCATTCAAACCTATGCAGGGAGGCACTTTTAGCAACTCAGTAGAAAATGTTTGTGCTTTCCTTTTTGGAGTGACCAAAGAAACTCGGGCAGTTCCCTTAGAACCCTCCCTCAGCACTGAGGATAGAAGAGACTACATTTAGGATTCACTGAGCATCAAATATCTCTGCTTTTCTTACTCTATGACTTTTGCACAAATATCTAGTCTCTTTCTAAATTTGGGTCAAATTATGTCACAGCTTATACAGATACGGCTTATGGAAATATTTAACTCAAAGTTGTAAAAAGGCAGAAAGACAGAAAAAGGTCGAATTGAAATACATAGGGTCCAGAACCTAAGGATCTTATTTCATTTCTGAAACGTCTTCATTTCCAGAATCATCTCTTGGTATATTTGGCATCTGTTATAACGTAAGGATTTCTATTGAGAAACTGTTAGTGGCCGGATGAATTAGTAAGTGCTATTTATATAACATTCAATAAGATCAACTTCCTCTTGCAACTTTGTTGAGGCAAAACAGCCAATGGTTGCAAACCTAAATGATAGGCACTTTGAAGATGCTCCAGGATTACAAAGGCTCAGCATAAGAGCACCAGAAAAGGCAATGGTATATGTTTGGATGTGGGGTGTGCGTGTGCCTGTGCGTGTGTATGTGCACATATGCTCTCTTCCATGGGAAGCAGACACTGAAATCAGGAATTGAAACAGCAATTGGATCCATACAATTTTTCCAGTAAAGAATTCAGGGAGAGGCATTGCAGAGGAAGGGAGCAGCATGGGCAGAGGCTTTTGAGGAACAAAATAACTCATTCATGCTCTCAGAGTGTGAAAGGAGGGAACATAACTGAGGTCAGGAGGTATGCAGAGGGAGGCTGAAGGAGAGCTTTGTAAGCAACGCCAAGAAGTCTGAACTTTATTCTAAAACTGTGGGCAAACCTTGGAGGATTCCAAGCAAAGGAATGACATTAGATCTAGGAGTAGAAATTTCACCACTCCTGTTCTCTCAGGACACCCGTCGGCTTAGGTGGCCAGAGCACAGGTGAAGCTTTGACTTTATAAGATCCTGGAGATCAAAGACTAACCTGATGCTTGCTGAGTGTCTGGGACTGAGGATATTTTCTGGAACACTGGTGAGCTTGGTAAATATTTGTTTTAAATGGCTGAATAAATAAATGAGTAAAAAGCCTGTGAATATCCATCTAATTATCTCTCTTCTCCAGATATATTATAGAAGCTGACGTATTGCCTGACCCTGATCTACAATATCTATCTTGTACCCCAGCACTGTAGCCTAAATAAGCTCTCAAACATCTCAGCAGCTGGTTTTTAGCAACCCCAAATTTGGTTTATTATAACTAACATTTGGTGAAAGTTCACCCTGCACGTCAGTGTGATAGGTGCGAGAAAGAAGCGAAGACAGCAATGCTGGGTCTTTATCAACAAGCAGCTTTTATCTCACCCCACTTCTCCTATAAACAGTTTTCATAAATCCTGTATCTTACTTTTTATAATTAGATGAAATCTTCACCGCATCAGGGTAAATCAGGAACTATCATCTTTAGTCAATAGTTCGTTGTATCAACATTCTAATTACTCCAGGGACTTGATATTATTTTATTCTAGGTGTTTGCCAACTCTCTGTTGTAATTAAAGAAATAATTCCCTTTAGGTTTGCTTTATAAATAAGTTGATCATTTAGAACTTGATCATATTTTGCTATTCACAGTATTATCAGTACACACTCAAAATTAGTTTTATTATGTGTACCCTATTAAAATTTGACTTTAACAGATGGCAACTCTACAATTGCAGGGGGGAAGAAAACCTGTTTTTGCAATTTTAATATACATAGGCAAGGTTTGCTTTATATATGAAGAAGCTGAAATTCTTCCCCAATCTTAAATTCTGTTCATTTTGAATTTCTTTTCCACATACCATTTTCTGAACATGCAGTTTCTGAACTGCTTCAAACTCCTATGTTTGAAAGTGACTGAGATGCTTGGAACATAGTCTTTTGCAGAGATTTGAAACAACTTGGTAATGCTCCTACAGGTTAACTGTACTGGGTAAGAGAAAAAATTGCATTAAATGTATGGATATGGAAATTGTGAAGAAGCAGATGTTAGAACACGGGAATGCTTGCAATCAATTGTTTTGACTTCCAATTTGGAAGCATGAGGTCAGTCTAAATCTATAGTTTTAAATTTACCTTAAAAGCTCACATTAAAAAAAAAAAAAAAGCTCACATTTTCAGGGCACCTAGGTGGCTCAGTGGTTGAGTGTCTGTCTGCCTTTGGCTCAGGTCAGGATCCTGGAGTCCTGGGATCAATTCCTGCATCAGGCTCCCCACGGGGAGCCTGCTTCTCCCTCTTCCTGTATCTCTGTCTCTCTCTGTGTGTCTCTCATGAATAAATAAAAACTTAAAAAAAAAAAGCTCACATTTTCAATGCACAGTACTTAGAAAATTCAAAATTTTCACTTTTTAGATTGATACAGAATTCTTTATTTTAGAAATTATATTTAATATGACTAGACCATATATCATAAGATTACCGCTCCACTACTGTAAAATTTTTAATGCTGGAGGTTTAAGTTTTGCCCATTTCAGTAAATTTTTTTTTTTTTTTTTGCATTCACTTTCTCTTCAAGGAAGAGAAGAGAAAGGAAACCATTTAAAATGTAAGAAAATTACATGGTGCATTCATAGTTCTCAATTTCTGGGCCAATTTGTAGTGTTTTTCAGCTCTGCCATTAAATAAGCATTAAACACATTTTATGAATTGAAAAAGGGAGAACCAAAACTTTGGGTGCTTGGATGAGATCCAGATTTTTTTTCTGGGTAAAAAATCCTGATGGGCTTTTCTTATGAATCGGAGTGGGGATCGGAGCATTTAATAGGCTGGGGCTAGCCATCCTTCTTGCTCTGAGCTAGAGTACAGACATTAGTCTTCTGAGGACTGCAGAGATCACTGGAGGGCCTCAGGGGTGTTGAGGAGCCTCCCCTTCCGCGAGAGCTACACCCAGCATCTCTGGTGAGTGCTTCTCCCTCCCCCCACCAAGAGTAACACTAATGAAGGCAACTAACACGATCTGGGGGCTAATTATTTACAGATCTCTTAAGCATCACCTCTTTCAAAGGGCTATGGCCACTTGAAGTAGGTTTAATTTCCATATGGCAGAGATGAGCAAGGTGGAGTTTACAGGAATAAGCAATTTACCTAAGGTCACAAAAAGAGTAGAGGGTATGCTAGATTTATGCCCACCACCAGCTCAAGCCTTCACCTGTGGCGCGTGCTTTCTCTCTGGATGCCACCTGTGTGAGGCTAGCACCTGCTGTGAAGCAGGCACAAGGCTCTCTGTGCTGCTACTCCCATGGATCTATGTCCTCAGGGCTTCTTCCATTTCTTTCCAGCATAACTTGTTTTCGGTTGATTCCATGATACAGTAATTAGTTATCCAGCATTAAGGACGGACATCACATTTCTCTCGGAGGGAATCTGAACCTCAACTCTTTGGACAGTGTCAGCACATCTACCAGAAGCCTCTGAGCTGATTTTATGAGATATTGCCGGAGGGTTGCATATTGCCCCCGCTTCACTGATTTTTAAGGTTTTGGGGGTGCTTTTCAAAGCTTGATCTCTATCTCCTCCCTATATATCTACCCATCTAAGGGAGGAATGCCATCACGGAGAATCACCATGTGGCCTGACACTGCTGCCACATGCATCCTTCAGGTACAGCAGAGCTGAAGAGAGAAAAGAAGAATCGTTAAGAGCACTTCTTCCCACCTGGAATGTTTGGATACGGAACGATATTCTTAATTCAGTTGCATTAGGAAGATGCACCAAGAGATAATGAAACACCGCGGCAGCAGCCAGATAGCTTGCTTACATGGGATGTAATTAATTCCTGGGTGGCTTCAGCCTTTAAATGACTGACCCCCTTATTCACAGCCCTTGCTGAATTTCTCCCAGGGGCTGGGATGTAAAGCCTTCCCTGTGTTTACTTCTCCGCTTATGCTCCCCTGTGGAAGACAAACATTATACGTCCCTTCTTTGATGCAGGAAAATATAAAATCAGAAATATGATTCTCCCTTTAAAAAAAGAATCAGCTTTAATTACAGGAAAGCTAGGCAATGTCCTGGGGGGAAATACTTGTATACTCAGTTACTGTCTCAGAAATCCCTCTGAGTGCTCATAAGAAAGCTGAAATCCTGACCTAGTAAACTAGATAAAAAAAGCATTGGTTGGGTAACCATATTCAAAGTAAATTTCTCAAATAAGCTTAAACTTGACCGTGCTCTGCCTTTGGGACAGTGATGATGTCTCTGTTGTGTCTCTCTGCCAGTCAGTGTAAAGAGGTAGAGGCACACTTGTGGTCGCTTTCCTCAGCTGAAAAGTAACAACTTAAATGTAAATGTGGTTATTTATGCTACAGTTTTTGTGAACTGCATTCCAGATGACTGGGGAGAGTTTAACATGACAGCGGCTTGGTGGGGGAAGCAGTGATGGTTCACAATTTGCATTTATGGTTGAAAGACACAGACTCGACTTCAATGAATGTGTTGGTTTCTAATCATTACTCCACCCCAAGTTCAGTCCTTTACTTTGAATATCTACAAAAACCTTAGTAAAAATTCCAGTATTTGGAAGCAACTAGGTATCCTGTCTCCTGGCAGCACACGTTTAGAATAAGCTAGAGATGGGGCGGCCTGGGTGGCTCAGGGGTTTAGCGCCGCCTTCAGCCCAGGGCCTGATCCTGGAGACCCAGGATCGAGTCCCACGTCGGGCTCCCTGCATGGAGCCTGCTTCTCCCTCTGCCTGTGTCTCTGCCTCTCTCTCTCTGTGTCTCTCATGAATAAATAAATAAAATCTTAAAAAAAAAAAAAAAGAATAAGCTTGAGATGCCTCTCAAGTCATAACATACAACTTGATTCATATTTAAACACATACCTTCAAGCTCCACAGTATTTCACTTTATAAAATGTATTAATTTCAATTTTCTCCAAAACCTAAGCTAAACACATCTTCCCTCTAGTATGTAGCTCACTTACTCCCCCAGAACATACTGTTGCCCATAACTGAGATGTGATTTTGGGTTTGGAACGTTTGTTAAGGTCTAGCATCAAGCGGTAAGAGTATTTTAGTTCTATATGGGCTTCCTTGGTACGTCTGAAACCAATGTTATAGAAGTAGCTATTTTTTTTTTAGCCATGTGAAGGAAGTAGTGATCAAAACACAACGCTCTCTGTTAAATGAATGTAAATAACATGAAATTTTAAAGGATTAAAAAAACCCACATTAAAACAGCATGTTTTTGAACAATTATATACCAGTCACTCTGCTAAGAATTTTCTGCCTATTGTGTCACTTTAAGATTTATAAAATCCTTTTAAAGAAACAAAATCTGATGCTACAACCGGCCCACTTATAAAGTTCTCAGGGTAGCAGGCATATCTATTCTGTTGATTGTTCCTTCTCTAGTATCCAACACAGACCTGCACTCAGTTAATATTTATTTACTTACTGAACGACTATCACCCCTGCTTTACTGATAATAGAAATGGAGCATCAGAGAAGTTACGTAATTTATCCAACATCACAGAGTTTGTAAGTGCAGGAGCCAGGATGGCAGATTTCAAAGCTAAGGCTTAGCTCATTAGGTGCTATTGCCTTGCTGCACTCATGTGTAAATGTAAGTCTGGTTTGATGTGAAAATCATACAAAATTGGAAGAGTGGAGACCCTTAGGGGTTTACAATACAGAGGTACAAAAAGTTGATGTGAAATATAAAGCTGAGGCAGTTTCGTCTCCTAACAAGCCGGTGTACGCTCACTCTCACGGGACATGAAACAGCTTATCTTGACAGTATTTAGCTATAATAATGGCCTGAATTACATTGGAAATGGACTTAGCTAGCATGTGGCAAGGGGATGTGTCTATGCTATTGCTTAAATTCCCTAAATCCAGGTGGTGACTATTCTTTATTAATCATTCAAGATCTCTGCCACAGAAAGCTTACAACGACAGAGCAAACTTATTTCCCCCTCCACAAACTTTAAAATGTCCTTCTCCTGTACCTCCCCCAGACCTAAAGCGTATCAAGTAAGTACAAAATTTTATTTCAGTGATTTAGTTTGTTAGTTTTATATCCACCATCCACTTCCTTAGTTATATTCTTCCTCATAAGAATTCAACTCCAGAGTTTCTCTCTGACACCCCCTGGCACCTCTCCATCTTGTATTATGAAGAAATTTTATCTTTCAAGGCTTCTGCCCTCCCCTGTTCTAGTATGCCCAAGAACATTCTGGGAGAAATGTCTTTTTTTTTTTTTTTTTAGTTTTTATTTAAATTTCAGGGATTAACATACGGTGTGATATTAGTTTCGGGTGTACAATATAGTTAATTCAACGCTTCCATACCTCACCCAATGCTCATCACAATAAGTGTCCTCCCTTAATGCCCATGACCCATTTATCCCATCCCCCTCCCACTTCCCCTCCAGCAACCCTCGTTGGTTCAATATCATTAAGAGTTTTTATCCCTTCTGTGTTCATTTGTTTTGATTCTTACTCTCCACATGTGAGTGAAATCACTTGGTATTTGTCTTTCTTTGACTTATTTTGCTGAACATAATACTCTCTAGCTCAATCCGTGTCACTGCAAATGGCAAGGTGTCATCCTTTTTTTTTTTTTTTTTTTTTTAAGATTTTATGTATTTATTTGAGAGAGACAGCAAGCAGGAGTAGGTAGGTGAGGGAGAGGCAGGTTCCCCACTGAGCCAAGAGCCTGATGTGGAGCTTGATCCCAGGATCCTGGGATCATGACCTGAGCCAAAGGCAGATGCTTGACTGAGCCACCCAGGTGCCCCAAGATTTCATTCTTTTTTATGGCCATTGTATACATATACCACATCTTCTTTATCCATTCATCGGTCATTGGACATTTGGGCTCTCTCCATAGTTTGGCTAATGTTGACAATGCTGCTTTAAACAGCAGAGTGCATATATCCTTTTGAATCAGTATTTTTGTATTCTATGAGTAAAATTAGTAGTGCAATTGCTGGGTCATAGGGTAGTTCTATTTTTAACTTTTTGAAGAAACTCCATACAGTTTTCCAGAGTGGCTGCACCAGTTTGCATTCCCACCAACGGTGTAAGAGGGTTCCCCTTTCTCCACATCCTCGCCAGCATCTGTTGTTTCCTGTGTTGTTACTGTTAGCCATTCTGACAGGTGTGAGGTGGTGTCTCATTGTGGTTTTGATTTGTATTCTCTTATTCTGAGTGATGTTGGGCATCTTTTCATGCATCTGTCAGCCATCTGGATGTCTTCTTTGGAAAAATGTCTATCCATGTCTTCTGCCCATTTCTTAACTGGATTATTTATTTTTTAGGTGTTGAGTTTGAGAAGTTCTTTATAGATTTTGGATACTAATCTTTTATCAGATATGTCATTTGTACATATCTTCTTCCAATCCATAGGTTGTCTTTTAGTTTTGTTGATTGTTTCCTTCACTGTGTAGAAGCTTTTAATCTTGAGGATATTCCAATACTTTATTTTTGCTTTAGTTTCCCCTGGCCTCAGGAAATGTATCTAGTAAGAAGCGCTATGCCCAATGTTAGAGAGGTTGCTGTCCTTAAGATTTTGATGGATTCCTGTCTCACGTTTAGGTCTTTCATCTACTTCGAATTTATTTTTGTGTATGATATAAGAAAGTGGTCCAGTTTCATTCTTCTGCATGTGGCTGTTTGGTTGTCCTAACACCATTTGTTGAAAAGGCTGTCTCTTTTCCACTGAATATTCTTCCTGCTTTGTCAACATAGAGTTTCCATTTCTGGGTTCTCTATTCTGTTCCATTGACCTATGTGTCTGTTTTTGTGCCAGTACCACACTGTCTTGATCATTACAGCTTTGAAGTATAACTTGAAGTCCAAGACTGTGATGACTCTCCAGCTTTGCTTTTTGTTTTTCAAGATTGCTTGGGCTATTGGGATCTTTTGCAATTCTATACAAATTTTAGGATTGTTGGTTCCAGCTCTGGGAAAAAGGCTGGTGGTATTTCCATTGGGATTGCATGATATGTAGAGATTGCTTTGGGAAGTATAGATATTTTTACAATATTTGCTTGTTCAATCCTTGGGTATGGAATGTTTTTTTTTTCCATTTCTTTGCATCATCTTCAATTTCTTTCTTAAGTGTTCTGTAGTTTTCAACCAAAGAGGAAAAGAGTACAGATCTTTTTCCCTTTGGTTGGTTTATTCCTGGGTATCTTATGGTCTTTGGTGCAATCATAATGGGATCAATTCCTTGATTTCCCTTTCTGTTGCTTCATTTTTGGTGTATAGATATGCAATAGATTTCTGTACATTGATTTTGTATCCTGTGACTTTACTGAATTCATATATTAGTTCTAGCAATTTTATAATGGAGATTTTTGGGTTTTCTATAAAAATATTATGTTGTTTTCAAATAGTGAAAATTTGATTTCTTCTTTGGTGATGTGCTGATTCTTCTTTGCTGATTTGGATGCCTTTTATTTTTGTTGTTGTTGTTGTCTGCTTTTAGAAGCTAGGGCTTCCGATACTACATTGAACAACAGTAGTGAGAGTGGACATCCCTTATTCCTGATCTTAGAGGAAAGGCTCTCAGTTTTTCCCCAATGAGGATGATATTAGCTGTAGGTTTTTGGTATATGGCTTTTATTATGTTGAGGTATGTTCCCTCTATCCCTATTTTGTTGAGGATTTTTATTATGAATGGATATTATACTTTGTCAAATGCTTTTTCTGCATCTATTGAGGGGATCATATGGTTTTCTTATCCTTTCTTTTATTAATGTGATGTATCATGTTGATTGATTTGTGGATATTGAACCACCCCTGCAGCCCAGGAATAAATCCCACTTGATAGCGGTGAATGATTCTTTTAATGCACTGTTGGATTTTATTTGCTAGCATTTTGTTGAGAATTTTTGCATTCATATTCATCAGAGATATTGGCCTGTAGTTATCTTTTTTTTTTTTAAGAGAGAGAGAGGGAGAAAGCATAAACACAAGTGGGGGGCAGGGAGAGAGGAAGAGAGAATCTCTGGAGGGCTGGATCTCCTCCCTGAGATTATGACCTGAATTGAGGCCAAGAGTGGGATACTTAACTGACTGAACCATCAGGTGCCCCTGTAGTTCTCTTTTTTAGTAGAATCTTTGGTTTTAGAATCAGGGTAATGCTGGACTCATAGAATAAGTTTGGAAGTTTTCTTTCCATTTCTATTGTTTGTAATTTGAGAAGAACAGGTATTAACTCTTTAAATCTTTGGTACAATTCCCTTGCGAAGCCATCTGGAGTTGGACTTTTGTTTTTTGGGGGAGATTTTTGGTTACTGATTCAATTTCTTTGCTGGTTATCAGTCTGTTCAAGTTTCCTGTTTCTTTCTGTTTCAATTTTGGTAGTTTATGTTTCTAGAAGTTTATCCATTTCTCCCAAATTGCACAATTTGTTTTCATATCATTTATTTTATAATATTCTCTTATATTTGTATTTCTGTAGTGTTGGTTGTTACTTCTCTCTCATTTGTGATTTTATTTATTTGGGTGTTTTCTTTTTTTCCTTTTGATAAGTCTGCCTAGGGGGTTTATCAATTTTATTAATTCTTTCAAAGAACTAGCTCCTGGTTTCATTGATTTATTTTGTTTCTATAACATTTATTTCTGCTGAAATCTTTATTATTTCTCTTCTTCTGCCTCTGGCTTTAGGTGTCATTTGTTCTTTTTCCTAGCTCCTTTAGGTATAAAGGTTAGTTGCTTGAGACTCTTCTTGCTTCTTGAGGTAGGCCTGTGTTGCTATATAGTTTTCTCTTAGGACTGCTTTTGCCGTATCTCAAAGGTTTTGGATCACTGTGTTTTCATTTCCATTCATTTCCAATGTATTTTTAATCTCTTTAATTTCCTGGTGGACCCATTCATTCTTTAATAGGATGTTCTTTACCTTCCATGTACTTATGGTCTTTCCAAATTTTTTCTTGTGATTGACTTCAAGTTTCATAATTTTGTAGTTATAATGGATGCATGGTGTGATCTCAATCTTTTTGTACTTGTTGAGGGCTGATTCGAGACCTAGTATATTATCTATTCTGGATACTGTCTTATGTGCACTTTAAAGAATGTGTATTCTGCTGAAATGTTCTGAATATATCTGTTAAGTCCATCTGGTCCAGCGTGTCATTCAAAGCCATTGTTTCCTTGTGAATCTTCTGCTTAGATGATCTATCCATTGATGTGAGTGGGGTAATAGAGTCCCCTACTATTATTTATTGTTCCTTTATGTTTGTTATTAATTGTTTTATATACTTGGGTGCTCCCAAGTTGGGGGCATAAGTATTTACAATTGTTAGTTCGTCCTGTTGGACAGTCACCTTTATAATGATATAGTGCCCTTCTTCATCTATTACAGTCTGGCTTAAAGTCTAGTTTGCCTGATATAAGTATTGCTACTCTGGCTTTCTTTTGACATACATTTGCATGATAAATGTTTCTTCATTCCCTTACTTTCAATCTGCAAGCGTTTAAGTCTAAAATGAGTCTCTTGTAGGCAGCATATACATGGGTCTTTTTTTTTTTAATCCATTCTGACACTCTACGTCTTTTGATTGCAACATTTAGTCCATTTACAATCAGAGTAAACCTTTTAAAAAGGTTTTACTTATGCGCACGTGCAAGAGAGAGAGAGAGAAAGAAAGGGAGCACATGAGCAGGGAGAGGAGCAGAGAGAGCAGCAGACTCCCCACCAAGCAAGGACCATAACATGGGCTCAATCCTGGGATTCTGGGATCATGACCTGAGCAGAAGGCAGACACTTAACTGACTGAGCTACCAAAGTCCCCCCAGAGTGATTCTTGGTAGATATGTATTTAGCGCCATTTTATTACTTGTTTATTGTTTCTGGAAATTTTTTCTGTTCCTTTCTACTCTTTGTTGGTTTTGGTCTTTCTTTCCCACTCAGAGTCTTCTTTAATATTTTTTGCAGGGCTGGTTTAGTGTTCATGAACTCTTTAGTTTTTGTCTGAGAGACTCTTTCTCTCTCCTATTTTGAATTATAACCTTGCTGCATAGGGTATTCTTGGCTGCAAATTTTCCCATGCAACATGTTGAATGTAGCACACCACTCCCTTCTGGCTTGCCAAGTTTTTGTGGAAAGATCTGCTGCTAACCCTACTGGTCTTCCCTTGTAAGTTAAGGGCTTCTTTTGTCTTTCTGCTTTTAGGATTTTTTCTCTATATATTTTACAAATTTAACTACAATATGTCTTGGCATTGCCCTGCTTTTGTTGATTTTGATAGGAGTTCTCTGTGCTTCCTGGATCTATATGTGTTTCCTTCCCCAGATTACAGAAGTTTTCAGCTATCATTTCCTCAAATAAGCCTACTGCCTCTTTTCTCTATTTTATTCTTGACTCCTATGATAGAAATATTATGCTTTATAGAGCCATCAAGTTCCCTAAGTCTACTTTCATGATCCAAGATTTTTCTTTCCCTCCTTTTTTGGCTTTATTATTTTCCATAATTCTGTCTCCTACATCACTTATTCATTCCTCAGCTTCTTCTATCATTGTGATCATTACATCCAGTCAGTTTTGAATCTTAGTTACTGCATTTTTCTTTTAAGCCCGATTCATTTTTAGCTCCTTTGTCTCTGCAGTAAGGGTCTTCCTGATGTCTTCTATGCCTTTCTCAAGCCCAGGCAGTATCCTTACGATTGTTGCTTTAAATTCTGTATCAGGTATATTATTTATACCTGTTTTAACAAGATCCCTGGTCATGACTTTACTGTTCTTTATTTTGGAATGAGTTCCTCCATCTTGGCATTTTGCCTAGGTCTCTGTCTTCTTCTGTGTTAGGAAAGCCAGTTATGTTCCTGATCCTGAGAGTAATGGCTTTATGAAGGTTATATAATGTCCAGGGCCTGGTGCTTCAGAAAGTGTCTCTGGTGTGTGCTATGTGCACTCTGCTGCTGTGTTATGGCTGCTCTGTCTGTTGCTCAGGTCAGTCCTCTGCAGGGTTTCTCCTTGCCTGTAGTGGGGTATGTTTGGATCTGAGAGTGTGCTGAGATTTAACTAGGTGTACTCTGGTCTGCTCACTAAAAGAGATCTCATGCTATTTCCACTAGAAATGAAGCTTTGAAAATCTCTATTGCCAATAGATGTGGTTGTGCAGGGGTTTGTGCTGGTCTTCTTGGGGAGGGGCCCTCTGTGTTCATAGTTAGGCAGACTTGCCCTAGAAAAGCAGTACCAGCAGCGTGTAGGGGGGCAGGACTTGGTATAAGCAGGTTAGGCAGCCAATGTTGGTGCTGTGCTGTTTTACTGAAGTTGGCTTATGCTGAGGCATCGGGGAGGGAAATAGCACCAGCCAGCTCCTTTGTCCCTGGAGAGAGGAGTCTCTGCTTGGTGCTCTTATGGGAGCACTTTCAGAGGAGTGAGCAGTTTCCCCTGGTGCACACACCATCACATTTTTCAGATAACTGATTTCATACTGTCTGCCTCTGGGTCACTTGCTTGCCTGGTGACAAGCAAATGGCAAAGTGTACCTTGGGCTCTGCACTAGTCAGGCCTGATGACTTTTAAAATTCTAAACTTTAGGACCTGGTATGGTGGGGACCTGCACTTGACCTTTGGGAAAAGGTCTGCCTGCACTGGGACAGATGCAGGTTTGACCCAAAAGGGCAGTTGCACCAGAGTGCAGGGGCATGGGATTAGGAGGAAGCAGGCTAAACCACCAATGTCTGAGTTAGCTGCCCTCGGCAGGTGTCTCTGCACCCATGCTGAGGGGTGGGGGAAGGAAATAGCACCCAATGGTTCTTTTGTCCCCAGAGAGGCAATGCCACCTCTATTAGATGTGCTCCAAAAAGTATGAAGAGTCTCTCTCTCCTCGTGCCCCATAAGCGATCCTCAGATCATGCAGTCTGCCTTGGGATTGTTTGCCTGCTTCTGTTCCAGGATTAGGATGGCATCCTTAGCTCTCTATCACAGCCATACTGCAGACCTCTGAAACTCCAGTCTTTGAATCCCACTGATTGCAAAAACTCACGAAATTCAGCCCCTCTCCTTTTCCCAGCCCATGGCTCTGGGCAAGTATTCCTCTTGTGCTACTCCCTGTGCACTCCACTCTCTCTAGTCTTTTCTCTGCAACCAGGGCTTCCTCCTCTCTACAGCATCTATGATCATTCCCCCCTCCCCCAAGGAGAGATATCTCTCTGTACTTCCTATGTTTCGTGCAGTGGCCTCTTTTCTCCCTCTAATTGTACAGTTGTCCTAAGAGTCCTCAGGTCAATTTCTCGAGTATTCAGAATGGTTTGGTAATTATCTAGCTGTGTTCGAGGGTTGAGGCAAGCCTAGGGTCCTTCTACTCCCTGGCCATTTTAGCTCCCCACCCTGGACCCTAAAGCTTTTAAAACACACATCTCCATTTAGAATTCAGCATCATTGTGAGATTTTAAAAGCATATATTAAGAATAGTGCCATAGTTACATTCTTACAAAAATATGATTCATAAATTTGAGATAGAATAGAAAATTGTAAGTGCACCTTTCTGGTTTTAAATCCTACTGTTTTTTTAAAGGAGAACTACCTCCCTTCCCTGTGCTGTTAGAAAGTTAAAAATGTGGAAATCTGCTGCCATGAATTGACCAGCTCTCTCAAGATATTAAAAAAGGGATAAAATGCCCTTGGAGGCTTTCTATAAAATAAAAAAGACCAATGGTTTCTTGAATCTAGGTGCTGATGTTATTGAACCTAGTGGAGTCCTTGGTTGGATACTGAGAAGACATGAGTGGAAGGGAAGCACAAGAACCAAACCTTAGGTTTCCAGTTATGCAGCCAGGGAGCCCTCTCCAAACGTGTAACAGGAAAATCAAAGTTCTGTCTGCCATGGGTACCGTCTGTCTATAGAACTGTTCTTTCCATACACTCATGAGGTATCTTTAAATTGTTTTCTTATGTTGACTAATATACCTACATATATAGGTCTTCTGACATTTGAAATATTCATATAATTCATCAAATTAATGAGAGGGTAGTGGACCCAAATCAGCCTTATATGAGTTTTCGTGCTTTGATTCATTTTGTCCAGGACCTAGTGATAAGAGAAGCTACTTGTTAGGTTACCAGGCCTGAAGAATTTAGTCAATGAATAGTGTACAATGGCATATCAAAAGAAAACAGAAGGTTGAGAATTCCTACACATTCATCTATTTTTAAAATCACAACAGATATAGAAAATTCACAGTGAAGCATTTACTTTATATTTTAAATGAGTATTTTACAAAATTTTAGAAAAATCCCAAAGCAGCCTAGTGTTAAACTCAAGTGAGGAATAAGTATAGATTAATTGAAAATCTTTGAGTATGTTAATTATTTGTTATAATCCTGAGAGTTTTTAAAATTACACCTCTCCCCAAACTCTAAAACCATTTTAGGTATTTTTAACAAAAGATAAAATAAAGTATACACAGAATATTAGACACTTACATTAATTTTCTTAGTGTTTGTGGCCAAAACTTTTATTGTCCTTGGCATCATTTTTTCCCATCTTCCTTTTAGTAACTGAAATCCTAAAGCGTTAGCAGGAAATATGGCTGGCTGGCTAGAGACAGGACTCAAAGAGGCATGTCCTAAATCAATGTCTTAAATGACCTCGTGGAGCATGAATTTTTATTCACTTGTTATAATATCTTAGCCTGTACACTAATTGATGCAGTGAGGAGTACGTACAATTTATGAACAAAATTATTTTGTTATGTATCCTTGATTCCGAGACTCTAATTGACTTCAGTTTTTATTTATTTATTTATTTTTTACTTCAGTTTTTAATAAGATAATAGACTTCCACTTCCAGTTAAGATGGAATAATAAAGACTAGTGTTACCTGCCCACCTAAAAAAACCAAGAAAACTAAATAATATGTAAATCAATGGTTTTTAAGACAATGGACATAAGGCAACAAAGAACAGCAATCATTGAGAGATGAGAAAAAAAGAAGTGAGCCTTAGGACTGTCCCAGCTTGCTGCTGGTTGGAATGCCCATGTCCCAGTGCTAGACACGAGGACAGGGTCCCTGAGTTGAGGAGACCTATCTAAGAGCCCAGGGAGATCAAGATGGCTAGAGTTTGTAGGACAGAGTAACACAAAGAAGACAGAGAGAGGGACCCTCAAATTTGTAGAGGGTTCCCCTCTGTGTATTCCAGATGAAGATATCAGTAAATGCATACAAGGGAAGTACCCAAGGCCAGAGAAAAAAGCCAGTGAAAGGATTAGAGGCAGTGCCTTGCACTCAGAGCCAAGAATATTACCTATTGTCACCAGCAATAGGAAATAGGAAACCTTAGATTCACAAGGTACTGGAGAGAGTACTCAGAAGTGTCTTGCCTCCGTAGTAGGGTATCTTGAACCTTGATTCTAATCCTCAACACTGCTCTTACCCCACCTAACAAATCCAAAAAACAATACCTGAAAGGATCAAACTGTTTTCATCTAATATAACTGGCCCAGAACACAGCTCCAGAGTACTTGCAGGAATAAAGCAATATTCAGCACCAAACAAGAGAAAATTCTCTCTGGTATCCAATCATCTTAGCACATCAGTCAGGGAAACATGAATAAGAAGAAGGACCTATTGAAATTGATCCATATGTCAGAACTGGCAGAGTTGGGGACTGAAACAACGATTATAAATGTGCTCCATATGTTGAGCAATTTAAGTGGAGACATAAAGGATACAGAAAAGACCCCATAGTTAGTCAGCTGCTGAATAAATTAATACTTTGACTGGAGAGAAAGCTAGCAATGGGGGGAATAAAGCAGGCGGGATACAATTCAGGGCAACCAGAGGCAGATAGTGTGAGGTAGAAACTAGAATTTTCATGGAGGGGAAATCAAGATCTTGAACTGGACCAGAGATTCTCAACTTGAGACTCCTTGTAGACTGTTCACATATTCTCACACCCTCAAGTTCTCTACCTTATTTTTTTACACGAATGTCTTTTTATAGACTCAAATGATTTTTATTTGGAGGAAATAAAGCCAAAGGCATGCTTCTAATAATCTCAATGACCAAGATATAACGAGGTAGTGCCGTATCTTTTTGGAATCATTGGTGCATTTGTGTCCTCAAATAAGCCCCTAAAGTAGTAGCTTTAACTGCAATGCATTGTCTCTTAACTGGGGTCTGGATATCTGTGTGTGCTTTCAGATACATCTTCAGGTTCTCTGGTTCTAAATTAAGGATTTGGAATGTACTTCATCAGTCTGTGGAATGAGTGAATGTATAAATTATGGGGAAAATACCCCGTATGTGCCAGTAATTTAACATTTTCAAAGATAATACATTGTTTTTTCAATGTTAGTGATGTTAACAGCACATTGTTAGTCTTCTTGAAAATGTTCAGGGAAGCAACAATTTCCAGTTGGATGGAAAAGTTCAGGAAGAAATCACAAAAATACACCAAGAATTCAGATTTTGTGGAATAATAGAAGAAGACTCTTCTAATTAGATTATTAGAGTTGCAAAATGACATTTAAGCTGCAGAATAAAGTCTTTTTTTTTTTTTTTTGATGCTCAAAGCATGAGTGGAACAAAGTATGCATCCTTAAGATAAAAAGGGAAGAAATCAAATTTAACATAGTTCAAAGACAAAAATTGAACTTAGAGGAAGAGGACAGATAATATATACCTTCTATCTTATTTCATATAATTTCTATTTATACTGGGCAAGTACAGTGAATTGGAAAATTTGTTGCCATTATTTTAATCGTCTTTTTTAACAGCAGATTTATATTTTTGGATCTTCTATTATATTTGGGATCTTGGTTCCTTGTTTGTAGAGATACTTCCTCTTGATCTGACTTGCCTAATACCCTCTTAACAGTCATTACTACGCCTTGATAGTTGACCTTGCTAGCAAGAAATTATCAACACTTCCAGGCTTGATCTAAAAAACAAATTTATGGGACTTCTGGGTAGCTCAAGGGTGAGTGTCTGCTTTTGGCTTAGGGTATGATCCTGGATTTCCGGGATCGAGTCTTACATCAGGCTCCTTGCATGGAGCCTGCTTCTCCCTCTGCTTATGTCTCTGCCTCTCTTTCTGTGTCTCTCATAAATAAATAAATAAAATCTTAAAAAATATATATATATAAAACAGGGGCAGCCTGGGTGGCTCTGCGGTTTAGCGCCACCTTCAGCCCAGGGGATGATCCTGGAGACCCAGGATTGAGTCCCACGTCGGGCTCCCTGCATAGAGCCTGCTTCTCCCTCTGCCTGTGTCTCTGCCTCTCTCTCTCTCTCTCTGTCTCTCATGAATAAATAAATAAAATCTTAAAAAATACATAAAACAGATTTATGAAGTGGATGACATAAAGCTCCAAATTAAGATGTCCACGAATATAGTGATTCTATGTGCAATAGAGAGAAAACATTGAGTTTTAGTGTTTTGTTTTTAAAAAATAGGTCAATGATATTTAAGTTATTCACATTTGGAGAAATTCCCTAGGACCTCAGTGTTCAATTATTAAAACTATGAAAGAAACGAGACATTACAAATATTTGATTTAATATTCAAATTTTATTTTTGCATCCACACTAAGCTCAATTCTTAGGTTATAGGGATTTCAGGATGTCTGGCTGTGTTTGCCTTTTAAAAAAAATCTATATCTAATCTTCATTTTGTCTTCTTTGCTCTGTGCCAAGTGATTCCTACCTAAGCACAGAGCTGAACTTGAGCTTTGTGACATTCACTACCACTTCCAGTTCTGTCAGTGGAAACCTTTAAAGCCTATAGATTTACACATCACATCTGCACATCAAAGGGTTCATTTCATTATCTTGTTGCTTAGAAGGGGCTAGAATAACCACAGAAAATCATGGAGTGCTAGCTTCATGATTCCTATAGGATGAATAAGTGTCTTCTGTCAAGAGCACCACTGCAGGGCAGAACAGTGAGGAGATGGCTTCTGACACTGGGAGGCACAAAGTAGGCTATTTTCTGTCTGTAAGGATTAATCCACGACTTAATCTGGCCAGTGTTTCAGACCAGCTGATGACTGCTGTAGTTCACCTGTGGACCCTGTGATTTGTACACTACACTCCATCAACACATACACACTCGCACTTAGATGGAGAGTATTCCCCTTGCTAGGTCAACGAGTGACCTCCTTCATATAACCACACTGAGGCTTATGTGTATATATATAAATCTGGCTCATTGTGGTGGGTAAACAAGAGTCCTCTCTTTCCCCAGGGGAAATCAAATGGCTCTGGATGGAGAGACCTATTTATCCAAGATAAACCCAGAAATGTAGGTTGAAGGGAGGAGGTTACTTGGAGAAGAGAAAAAGTGTTCAGTTCTGAAGACACTGGAGACCAACAGAGAAAGCGTCTGGAGTAGTCGGGGAGGTAAGTCAGTTGAGTTGGGACTGAAAAAAAGAACAAAGGAGAACAAGAGCTGGCCCGTGTTTGGGAACAGCCAAGCCAGGCGGCCTGCTAGGCCACCTCAACTTCCTGACTTGAATACCAACGTTTGTCTGATTTCCTCCAGTTCACCTCTCTGCTCCTTTTGCTTCAGCCAAGCAGACAGATTTAAGACAGATTTAATGTTGCCCTTTCTTCCATAATTCCCTGTATTCCTATAATCTTGTATACAAAGACAATTTTTTTTTTTCCGGTTTACAGCAAAGTCACTAGTGGTTACGAGAGGAATGATAATAACATCTTAAAGCTCTAATATACTTTTAACTTCTCCATATAGTTCACATTGATTAGTTTTTAGTCCACCAAAATCTTACAATGACTCAGGGGCCATGTGGACCATTACTAGGATTTCTATTAGATAAATAAGAAAACAAAAAAGTTGAAAACTACAGAAGTGGAGGAGAGATTGGTGAAAATGCAGCTGATACTAAATAAGTTTAGCTACTTGATAAGGTAAGGATATCAGGTGTGTGAGAAAAAATGAAAAATAAATATGGAAAAGGAACATTTTTGGCATATGGGTGGGGCTTTCAATTTCTAGGGAATTTGTACTTCCTGATTCTCTGTGCTTTTCAGCAATGTTCTTTTATGTATTTTCTGGCTATTTTTGATCTTATATTCCCAAACAATACTGTTAAGATTCCTGATGACACTCTTGGCTTTTGAGATGCCTTGAGGCAGAGTTCTAAGGTGGTTAAAAATGTAGAAGGTATCTCACAAACAAATGAATAACTTTAGTTTTACTCGATCAGAAAGTAATAAGAAAAATCATAATAAGACAATACACTTATGTTACCCTGTACTGTTCATTTCTAAGTGGGAGGGGGAGATTGATTTATATGGAATAGCCTTGTGTATAAAATTGTGTTTGGGACTGTACGATCACTAACATTGTCTTCTAGGCCTAATGGTCTATAATACTCTCTAAAATTGTTCTCAGAATTGTGGAGCATTATATTTGTAGAAAAAGCAAGCAAAGTGAAACTATGTAATTTGAATATCCTTTAAAATTGAAATACTGTTCAGATACACTGTGAAATAAGCTCTTGATACTCAATTTTTAACAAATAACCACAGGCACTTTAGCCAAACTCAAATGATGAACTTGTATATTACAAATATCTATAAATTCTAAAATTAAATCAAGCAAAGTAGCAGCCAATTTCCCAAATTTAATTTAAAATATATAAATACTTATAATAAAACTGTTTCTCTGTGTTAGAGAACAACTTCTTGATGGGGCCAAATATAAATTCTAGGATCCAGGGATTCTTGAGTATATAAGATTGTTTGAGGTGCTGGTTTGATTTGAATAGTAAGAAGTATGCTCTTAGTTGACACAGGGATTTGCTTTGGGGGAAAAAAAAATTAGTTCCCTCTCTCAGCAATGCAAATTTTCTGCCAGTAGATGGTGCGAGACAGAGAGCTGAGACCCCAAGTAAAAGCCAAGAAATTGAGGGTTGCTTTGAAAATATATTTCTCTTTAACAATATCAGCGAAAATTCATTTTGTTCATTTAACAAGTATTTGCTGGGTGAGTAGTATAATGATGAGCACTGTGTTTGCTAACGTGAACACAAAAGAAATGCCAGGTGTGATTACTGCCCTCCTCAAGCATTTTAAAAATAATTTGTAAGAGACAACTTATTTACTCCTTTTTTTTTTAACTTATTTACTCCTATTAAGTATTTAGCAAGGTACAAACACTGTTTTGTCCAAATGTATAATATAAGCAGTAATTCAATTAGAGATCAATTATTGCTGAGAAAGCAAAAGAATGTTGTTTTGGAGAAAATGAAAGGAGCTTCAATGGACTTGAAAGGAAAGGATAGATTGTGCTAAGGATTAAAAAATAGAATTTTAGAGTCATAGGCATGTTAAATGAATATTATAGCCTCTAACGAGTGTGGTGCGTGCAGGAGAGAATGATTCTGGAAAGAGACATGTAGAGGTCTGAGCTGAGATTGGGAGTGGGGGAAATAAGAGCCAGTTAGGTAAGGCCAGATAATTGAGAGCCTTTGATGATGGAATTTGGATTGTATTTTCAGACAAAGGAGAGCCACTGGCAGCTTCTGAGGTGTTGAAATTAGTGTCTGAAGAAGATAAATCTGAAAGCAGAATAATATACAGGTGGGGTGTGATAGAAAAGGTACCACATTGTCACAGAGATTTCCTTGGTTATAATTGTCATTTTTGAACTTACTAGTTGTATGATGTTAGACAGTACACTTAACTTTTGTGGGTCTCAACAGAATTATCTATAAGATTTGTGAAAGTGGGTGGTAGGGTCTTTACTAATTTTTTTTTCAGGTTTGCTTCCAGCTTGGCTGAACCAGGAAGACCAAATGTAAAATTACACTATTGATTCAAGCATGAGTTAACAATGCACTGGGGAAATAAATGCATAGGAAAAAGAAGATGTAAGGATCCAGGAGAGCCTTATTTCTAAACTGGTTGATTCTTAAGAACCATGAATAGAAGGCAGTTAGTTAGGGGTACCTGGGTGGTGCAGTCAGTTAAGCATCCGACTCTTGGTTTCAGCTCGGGTCCTGATCTCAGAGGTTGTGGGATTAAGCCCTGAGTTGGGCTCTGCATTCAGCAGGGAATCTGCTTAAGATTCTCTTTCCCCTCCCCTGGTCCCCTCCCCTCTCTCAAATAAATAAATCTTTAAAAAAAGATTTTAAAAAAGAAGTCAGTTAGAGGGATATGATGTCAGATGATTAGAAAAGAAACATCTAACTCATGCATTGACTGTGATGTGATGTTAGGACATCCAATTCTCTATGACCTAATATAGATGAGCAAATAGTATTTATTAAGTCCTTGAACAGTGGTATTTCTTTATATTATTTTCTTTTCTATCCACTTAACTTTCCTTTTCCCAATATCCAATCTATTACCTAATCCTGTTTTCTATCCGATATATATTTGTAGTCATCAATTTTCTCCACTTTGCCTCTAGCTACTTAGATTACTGCTGCAGACTCTGAGATAAAATGGCAAGGAAACTACCTGTATGAAGGGTTACAGCAGCAATCGAAGAAAATTAAGCTAGTTTAAGTCAAGTAGTTTTCATAATATTTCAAGCAATTTGATAGTCTTAAACAATTTAGGGGAAACAGGAGGATGTTAAAAGAACAGAATCAGGCATCTTACTATCGCATCCATGTACCTGAAGGATTTACCCACAACTAGCTGACTCACAACGTGGCTTTACTGGTGGTTAGATAATACGTATTTAGGAAATAGGAAGGGAAATGAATTTAATTTGTGTAGACATGCCATACAAAAACGGCAAGTAAAATACGGCCCTCTGGTCCAACTCTGTAGAATTCATGATCTGAGAGTGATTCTTTTTCAGTTGGTACAGAAAGTCTTTAGAGGACTCTAGCAGATAACCAAACAAACTGTGGGATGGGTGGATTTATCTGTGAGAACCAACAGTGAAGGGCAACCCAGTGAATGAGGCCAAATATAAACCAGCTGATTTCCCTACTTCCAATAGTGCTCACCATCAGTCTGCTCCATCCATATTGATTTTTTTTTAAAAAGTATATAATTATGTCACCTTTGCTCAAAATGTTACTGGTTTTTCATTAGCTTCAGGATGAAGTATAAATTCCTTTGTAAATCCCTGCCTAATACGACTCTTCCATTCCTACCGCAGCCTCAACTTTTGCTACTCTATACTTGGCGCGCAGTATTCTAGAATTAAACTTTCGAGGTTCTTCAGGCATGGAATGTAGCTCTTTTGCCTTCACACATATTATCTCCTCTGCGTTGTCTTCCCTCCTGCCCTACTTTGGCCCCTGGCTTCATTAGGCTCATTCCCAGTTTAGTCTTAGTGCAGACTTCATTGCTTTTGGGAGCCATTTTAAGGCTCTTTAAGAGTCTGCCATCCCATTAATACACTACAGTGATTTTCTTCTTGCTTGCCTATCTCACCTCTAAGTCTCTAAGCCCTGTTAAGGCAGGACTGTGCCCATCCTGCTACCTTTGTATCACTATTGCCTATATGGTATTTGGCATGTAGTAAGCAATAGATACACATTGAATGAATGAATCAATGAATCAATGAATCAATGAATGAATACCATGTTAGGTGTTATTCTAGTTGAGACATATAAATGTGTATATATGAGATATATATCTCATATATACACATTACATATATACATATACATATATATATATATATGATTTCACTAATCTTCACATAAGATTTTTGATGTATGTGTATTGTCCAATGTTAAGATAAAGAAACTGAGACTTAGAAATTAACTCACTAGCCAAGGGTTGCACAGTCAACATATTGCAGAGCAGAGCTGGGATTTGAATCTTGTTATTCCAAAGCCCAATATCCACGCACTTGTCAATACATTAAATAATGCAGAAAGCAACTGAAGATAGGAGACTGAATCTCAGATGAGTGTTTATGGTTGTCATTGGTCGTATATTAAGGACTCTTGAGTTAAGGCTGGTAATTGAAGATTTAAAACAGAACTATTTTGTCATGGAAAAGGAAGCAGAAAAACTATAGGAGACAAGAAGTATACCCCAGATATTTTTCATGGAACCACAAACTCTGCACTATTTAAGTCTATTACACATATCTGACAATTCTTTGTATGACTCTCAATTTCTTTAAGACTCTCCAGAATGCCAGTCACTCTTCCACAAGATCCTATCACTTTTACATTATGAACCAGTTCTTGTTTATGGTTAAGATTAACTCCAGATGAGCATTTTCCCTATTACTGCTGTCATTTTTCAGAGACACCACACCACATATATATGTATTATATGTTTTATATATATGTGTGATATATTTATATCCCAATTTATATATATTATATATAACCTGGGATATGTATATGGCATTGGCAAATCTAAATAATGACAATTTCTATATTTAAAATAATATATTTCTTATCTTTTTATATTCTAGATTCTTCTGTGGGCTGACTCTATCACCTTCACAGAGACACTATTACAAACTTCATTGGAAGGGTGGTTTTAAAAACTGTGGGTGGGCCTTTAATTTTGTATGTCCATCTTTCATAAACTTTAACCTTAGTTCACATTATTATGCACTGGTATCCATAAACCACTTCCAGCAATGCTCTGAATTTAGTCCATGCATTATCTCAAAAACAAGAATTCTGAGCTACGTTGGCACTGCCTGACAGCCAACAGTTCTGTTTTGTCAGTGTTGCCAATTTTCACAGTGGTGTTCCTTCATTATTTGACTAATTTATTGCATTCGCCCTTATTCATTTACCAAAAGAATAAAGTGATAAGTAGAAAACGTGATGAACTGAGGTCTCCTAAACTTCATAAAACTGAGACAAAGATTGAAATAACTGGCTATTAAAAATGGTGAATTTTTAGCTCCAGTTGAATACTCAGTTAATTGTGTGCTCATTATAAGGAAAAAGAATAAAATTAAAGAACATGTATAAAATGCTGGAAACAGATTGCCAAAATTGAGTCTTGGAATTCTAACTTTTAAATCACATGAGGCTAAAATTTTCACTTTACTCTTGCCATTAGAATTTTTGTAACAAGAAATTGTAATTGAAAGAGAGATCTGAGTTACTTACTCCTTTGCCCCATTAACCTGTCAATTGGCATTCTTTTAATTAGGAAGGAATTAATAGTACTCCTAATTCACACAAATATTACTCGGTATTCCAGTATTCTGCAATATTCTGTTTTTGTTTCCATACCTGTTTAACATGCTCATGTGGGGAGTTGTTCCAAGTTAACTAAAGTCCAGTAACAGTGTAAAACAACACATGTTCTATTACAGAATTCAGTCACTGGATTTTTGTTATAACCTTGTCCCACTGACCCTCACTTGATTTTCCTGAGTGTAGTCCTGACCAGTTCTGTTTGGTCCAGTGCAGTTCAGCTGTTCTTTCTTTCCTTATGGGTATTTTCTTGCAATTTCAGTCATTCATGAGAAACTGAAATGAGTCTCTCTAGTCTCTTCTTGGTCTAAGTCACTCTTGATACCTTTGCTAGAAAAATCTCTCTCCAATATTGTTTTTTTACCATGATGTCAGTCCACTCAAAACACTCGGACCCATTCCAAATCCCCAGATCTAGATTTTAATACACCCTATCTATTCCTCCCTCCTCATTCCCTCCCCCAGAAGCCTTATTCTTTTTTTAAAGATTTTATTTATCTGAGAGAGAAAGAGAGCATGCAAGCAGAAGCCAGGGAAGGGCAGAGGGAGAGCAAGAAGCCGACTCCCTGCTGAACAGGAGCCTGGGATCATGACCTGAGCCAAAGGCAGATGCTTAACCCACTGAGCCACTCAGATGCCCCCAGAAGCCTTGTTTTTTATTATTCTTTTTTCTCTGATTCATTAATAAAGTCAACTTCTCAGCATATCCAGGTAATGCTCCCTTTAGCATCTGAAGGAGGATAAGGAAGGAAATAGGATTGATAAACGGGACAGACAGGGGGAAAGAAGGACGAGGGCAGGAAAGGCAGAAGGAAAAGAAGGAAAGGAGAGAGGAAGGGTAAGGAGAAGATGACAGGGCTGCCTCCACTATTGCATATGATAACTTGGTATGAATTTGAAATTGTCCTCTCCTTCAGATGGAGACCGCCCCAAGCTGGGTATACAGCTTCATGAGCAGAGCATGGACTAGCCCTCCTCCAAACACACACCCACACCCACACAGTGGTAGCTGTGCAGGGAGCTTTTCTGTAGGTACAAATCTGTGCAGCTGCTCAGGTCACGCATCCTGAGAATTTTAGAAAGCAGATTGGTCCTCATGGTACTAATTCCCTTTCCCCAGACAGTGAGCCCATATTGCATTCCTATCAACCTAGAATTCCTGCCTCTCCTTCCCTCTGCAAGTGCCCAGACCTTGTTGGCTTGGGCCTCATTGCATTTGCTTCTCTCTAAGAGCTGTCGGTTCACCATTTAATGCTAAGGCAAGATGCTCCTTCTCACTGAACTCTGTCAAAACACAGACTTTCTTTCCAGATTTGCAAGGTGGGTGTGTTTCACTTAATACTAGTGGTGGTGAGAGCTCAGGTAAGGCATACAGCATATTTAATTTTATAATACTGCTATGGATCAACTAGAATATGTCGGTGGCATTTCCTCATCTGAAACTCATATGGTATCCCAACTTTGTGTAAGTGGATTGTAATTAAATAAAAACACTAAAACAACATTCTTACCCTAAGGAATAAATTAGAAATCACAACATTCTTCTAAATCTGTATCATAAAGCTACAGTTACGACATCATTTATAAAATTCTAAAAGTGCCAAAAGAAATTTAAAAAGGAGGATGAGTCCTCTTATTGTGGGGAAAACATAGTGGTATATATAATCACAATTCTTCATGTTTCCCTCCCCTGTCTTAAGGATTGACTTCTCGGGGATCCCTGGGTGGCGCAGCGGTTTGGCGCCTGCCTTTGGCCCAGGGCGCGATCCTGGAGACCCGGGATCGAATCCCACATCGGGCTCCCGGTGCATGGAGCCTGCTTCTCCCTCTGCCTATGTCTCTGCCTCTCTCTCTCTCTCTCTCTCTGTGTGACTATCATAAATAAATAAAAAAATTAAAAAAAAAAAGATCTTAAACTTTAAAAAAAAAAAAAAAAAAAAAAAAAAGATTGACTTCTCATAGGGGACAGGCGGGGTCTGTTAAGGGAGAGAAATCCAGTCCTGTGATGTCAGACTCACACTGAATTCCCTAAGTCTCAAGAGAACACTTTTTACTGTCAGAATATGAACAACTAATAACCCAAAAGATTTTCCTCTGACAGCCCCTGGAGCTTAGCAATCTTGCCAGAGATATATTTTTAGTACATCAGGAAGTCCATCCTTATGACGTGACCCATTCTTACACAGGCATTTCCAGGAAAAAATGGTTTTGTTTTGTTGGTGCCATGACAGTATCAGAGTAGTGCATTAGCATCTATATCTTTCTCCATACAGTTAATTGTCTCCAATTGCACAAGTTGGAGATGGAAAATAAAATTACTCAGTCAATATGGCCTCATATAATCAATTTGAGTTTCTTAAAGGAATGCATTAAAAAAAATGGTTCAACCAATAGACTTTATCTTAATATGGAACACATTTACCAAATGTTATTTTCCCCTTTTATTTTATTCAGGTACACCATAAATGATATGGGTTTTTGGGAAGATAATTTTAGATATTGTAGCTTCCACAGTGGGGAGGATACATGACACTTTCCATTTTCAGAGACAAGAAACAGTCTCTTCCTTGTCCTACCGATGTGTATGCTGATGCAAAGAAAAAAGAAACAAAGATCAAAAGGAAAAATAACTAGGACAGGAATATGAGCACTTGGTTTTGGGGGGTCAGAGGAGCTAGAACATGGATCTTAATGACAGAACTCTAAATAAATATATAGGGCATCTGTGAGTTTTCATAATTTATATAGTAGATGCAGTGACCTGACAGATGGAGCAAAGCTAGTACGGAAGTCAATAAAAGAAAAGCAAGTCAGAACACAAGAGGTGGTTTTACAAGAGCCTATTGGGGAAAAAGGGCAGGACTAAAAAAATCTAACTCTACTTACATGTAATTATCAGAAGGTTATCTGTCCCTACTGAGATTTTATTTTATTTATTTTTAAGATTTTATTTATTCATAAGAGACACACAGAGAGAGGCAGAGACATAGAAAGAGAGGGAGAAGCAGGCTCCCTGCAGAGAGCCTGTGAGGGACTCGATCCCAGGATCCCGGGATCATGCCCAGAACCAAAGGCAGATACTCAACCACTGAGCCTCCCAGGCATCCCCCTACTGAGATTTTAAGACCAAAATCATTTCTGTGGATACCCATTAGCTCAATTAAACAGGCAAAGGATACCTGTGGGTGGTTTATCCAGAATGATGTTTGCTTTACTCAGTAATTTCATTTTCTCTTAAATCTTAAGAAGTCATCTCTATTATCCAATTAGAAATACTAGCCCAAGGTAGATGTCAGTGACCAACTTTATGCCTGACTTGAGTCTGCCATTTTTATCTTTTTTTATAACAGAAAAGTGCCTTTGCACTTCCACTTCAGCCATGATAGTATAACCAATATTACATGTCCCTTCCTGCTTCCAGCAACCATAAAAATGGACAAAATACATGAGGCAACTGAGTCATTCAACCTCCGGCATCCCAGGACTGTGATCCTTGTCAAGGAAACACGTCAGGTGAGTTTTCTATCGCTCCAAAATCTCACCTTCGTGTTTGCTGTGATGCACCATGCCTGGCACACAGTGTCACAGGCTGTGTTGTCTGGGAAGCAGACTGAAGCTGAGATGACCATGAAGGGGATGGCATTTTTTTTTTTTTATAAATTTATTTTTTATTGGTGTTCAATTTGCCAACATATAGAAATAACATCCAGTGCTCAGGGGATGGCATTTATTAAGTAATGCTTTTGAGATCATTGTCTATGGAAGGGAGAGAAGGAAAGGCGGATTGGAGAGAGGCTACAATTCCAGCAAAGGTCTCCACAGGTTTCCAGAGAGCTTTGCAGCTGGGAGTGGCCCTTTGGAACTATCCAGAGTTGGGAGTAGGAGACTGGGTCTCTTGAAGGAGCCTCCATGCCTGCCCTTTGGTCAGTCTTCAAGGGTAGGCATACACAAAAATGAGGCTGAGGCGGTCCTTTGCAAGAGCAGACACCCACAAGTTTTTATCAGGCAGCTCTCCCAGCAGCCCAAAGGACGAGCCCTTCACACCTGGAGGAGGACGTGCACAGCATGTCACCATGTCTAAGAGGTGTCATTTTAGTAAAGATAATTCAGTGGAAAAATTACTTCCCCCACAACTACAGTTTCTTACGTGACTGTTACCAAGATACCTCCAAATACTTGGGGACAACACCTTCTAGCTTCAGATTCAGATAACAAAGGGAATTAACAAATTCAACAGAGCTTGCCTTTTATAGCCAACTCTATTATACAAGGCCAATATTATGATTACATGGAGGAAAGACAACCCAGCAACTCAGAAGTATTTGTTTAGAAATAGTTCAGTAATCATCGTATTTATCTGTAACACACACAAGACAAAAGCAGCTGCTTATAACAGCCAACACAGAAAAGTAAATGCCTGTAAAGTCAAATTACCAACTTTTTTTTTTTTTTTTTTTAACCTTGCACAGATCTCCCCGAAGAAATTTCTCAAAGCTCAGGGACCTTCCTGAGATTTCACCTAGGTCCCCTCCCTGCCACTTCCTTGGGGTGTTCAATTGCCCCTATCCAACCACACGTGCAACCTGGTTCAGTTCTCATGCAACCTCAGAGCTCAGAACCATTTTACTTACAAACTTTGTTGATTCTACCTGGACCAGCTTTCTCAAGAGGCCAGATTTGGTTGCCTAATTCCAACAGCTGCTGCTAATGCTCTCCTGACAACAACTGTTCAATGACAATTTGCTGTTGATCACTGTGGTTCCCCGGGATGGAAATGCCAGAGACTGGTAGCTCAGATTGGTTTACCAGCAGTCTAAGCGTTTATGTTTAGACTAACACAATTATTGTACTGCGCTCATAGGTGACCTTTGCCCTTCCTCCTTCCGGCAGAGGGGATGGGCACTTGAGTCTATTTTACTCAGAGGCAATAAATAAATAAATAAATAAATAAATAAATAAATAAATAATTGCTTCCAATTTTTTTTTTTTTTAATCAGAAGTGTTTATTGCAGAAACCTGGCCAAGGTTCTAATTGGGTGTCCCAGCTGAGGCTGGGTTGGGTTGCCCAGGGTAGGTTAATAGGAAAGGAGTAAGTTTGAGCCTCAGGTCTCAGAGCTGCCAGATGATGCTTGGGGGGCAGGCAGGCTGCCAGAGAGGCCTGTGCCACCTGACTCCACATTCAGCGACTATACTAGGCCATCCTCTGTCACCACGCAGACCCCTTCGCACCTTCCATTCCCAAAAAGAGAAGACCAACGAATCATCTAGTAACAAACTGGTCTCCTCCCCGAAGGCCCTGGGGTGGGGGGTAGGTCCAGTCAGGAGCTGACCCCTACCTTCCGCATCACAGACCTGCCCCACCTCTCACTCAAAGACACCACCACACAGCAGACCCCACGCTCCCCGGCCACCCCCTGCTCCACACACCTGGCAGGAGTGTCTCCAGCAGAAGAGAAAGGCCTCAGCGACTCTCAACTGCAAACGTCTCTTGCCCCAGAGCTCCCCCAGGCTCACTCCGTTCCCAGGCCCCTGGAGGAACGACGCTCCCATCAGCTGACAGTTCCCACCTGCGCAGGGCCTGGAGCCTGCACACTGCTGGAGGCCCGTGGCCGCGCATGCACGCAGGCTCCCCCTGGCCACTTGCCCTGGGTCACCTGCGCACGCGCTCCGGCTCCCGCCCTGCTGCTGCTGCTGCAGCCTCATCCTGGGCGCAAAACAAACATAACTACTTCGGATTTATCATTTTTATTTTTTATTTTTATTTTTATTTTTAAGATTTAATTTGTTCATGAGAGAAAAGCAGAGACACAGGCAGAGGGAGAAGCAGGCCCCATGCAGGGAGCCGGTTGCAGGACTCGATCCCAGGATCATGCCCTGGGTCAAAGGCAGGTGCTACACCACTGAGCCACCCAGGCATCCCTTATCATTTTATTATATCATTTCTTGCACGGGGGAATGGTTTTGCCAGTTTTCTAAGGCTTGAATACTTAGTAGCTGTAGTGGGGCTGGAGCTCCACCAGGCATTTCTTTTTTAACCAGAGTCTTTTTAAAAAACACTTTATTTATTTATTCATGAGAGACATGGAAAGAAGGCAGAGACACAAGCAGAGGGAGAAGCAGGCGCCCTGCAGGGGATATGGGATATGGGATTGGATCCCAGGACCCCGGGGTCATGCCCCGAGCCAAAGGCAGATAGATGCTCAACCACTGAGCCCCACCCAGGGACCCAGGATTTTCTTCTTTCTAATTAAGCCTACTTTTTAATTATTTTAAATTAAAGAGGCAGAAAATTCATGCAAATCAAGAGACTTAAAAACAAAAATCTTCCCCTTTGCAGAAACAGAAAGACACAACATTCATTACTTCTCCACTGGGTTTAGCCCTCTCGTTTTTCGGTGGGCCATCTTTTCCAAATGCAGAACTGGACACCTAACGTGTGAAGGGTGGACGCAGAGGAATTTGCCCATCACCAGGCATCTACCTCAAGGAGAAGAGGTTAGGACCCCTCTTAATACAGAACCCCCTAACGTGGTGAGAACCAAATGTTGCTCTGTTACTTTAATGGAGGCGGATTTCAGAGAGCTTTCCATTCTTTTCTTTTTTTTTTTTAATATTTTATTTATTTGTTCTTGAGAGACACACACACACACAGAGGCAGAGACACAGGCAGAGGGAGCAGAAGCAGGCTTCATGCCAGGAGCCTGATGTGGGACTTGACCCGGGGACTCTGGGATCATGCCCTGACCCAAAGGCAGATGCTCAACCACTGAGCCACACAGGCGTCCCGAGAGCTTTCCATTCTTAAGCAGCAACAACAAAGAGCATCAGAGAAACTGGGCAAGCCTCAAATGTTCTCACAATAACTAGTGCGGTCTTTATAAGGTAAATATGAATGTTTTGTGGTAAAAATATAATAACGTGCAATTTAACTTTCTGAGAAGATCTGACACAGATCTGAGTGTCGCTTAGTTGAGAATACTAGCTAACAATTACAAATTTTTCCTTTCAGGTTTTTTCCCCTCACTTGAGAGCAAAATATTACTCTGTATGCGGTAGGCATTAAGGGAGTGCTAGCTCTATCACATGGCGTTTAATTAAGTATCTACTGAAGCAAATTATGAAAAATCAAGTGTAGAGTATTGTGACTGTTTTGACACAAGTTCAGCTTCAGAGGACTCGTGTCTACATCTAAAATCTCTCAGGGCTGTGTGCGAACAAAAAAAATACTTATTTTCTATAAAGGACTTATGTTCGTATATTGGTATGGTGAAATCAAGAAAATAATTATCTTAGGAGGAACTCCAACTGTATCCTTAAGGACCATTTAGTTTGAATATGGGTTTTGAGGGGAGTCTCCAATAGTGGTGTTACTGAATGCTGCAAAGTGGCATTCAGGATCTTTTTCTGTTCCAACTGGGCAGGAATTGCCACTGAAATAGCACACTACTGAGAACAAAGGCGCTGCATTCATCACAGCAGAGTGATCAGAAGGCCTCGTTATAGACGTGCAACTCTCTGAAGTCTCCCACAAGTGACAGTAGTTTTGGTCACTACACCATGAGAGAGACACGCCAGGAATCGTACAAGGCAGCCTGCAGGAATCCGCTTTTTGGAGATCTCAGTGTTCATAAAGAGAGCCTGTGTCAAAATGGATACTGATTTCTACCAAAAATAACCTGCTTATTACAAAGGTCCAAATATGCTGAGGTCTCTTGTCTCAGTATCTGTCAATGCTGTCCTTGTCCTTGGCTTCATCATAAGACACGGTGATATTGTGGTGAAGGAGGCCTGAGCCTTCACCTCTTTCTACGCCATGCACTACACGTAATAGGGGGCAGGCTGATGATGGCCACCGAGGAGAGGGTTTCGGAGATCGGAAGACCGACTCCTGTTTGCAGTGGGTTGATTCAGCAGGGGCTTGGCACTACCACAGGGGGTTAATTAGCACTGGGGAGAGCTACCAAGAGCCAGCTGAACTTGTTGGATCAAGTGATACATTCTCCAAAGACATGCGCTGAACTGGGGCTCTAGCCCAAGAGCACCCTGTGATGTGCACAGGCTCCAGGGATCGCCAGATCTCATATGCCTACACGTGGAAGGACAGAAGTGCCTGCTCATGGTTTATAATCCACTCTTCTTACAACACTAATTTCTTTTTTTTTTTTTTTAGAGATTTTATTTATTTATTCATGAAAGACACAGAGAAGCAGAGACATAGGCAGAGGAAAAAGCAGGTTCCCTGCAGAGAGCCTGATGTGGGGCTAGATCCCAGGACCCCAGGATCATGACCTGAGCCGAAGGCAGATGCTCAACCACTGAGCCACCCGGATGTCCCACAACACTAATTTCGAATGCTCCTTATGGAGTCCACTAGTGCTACTCAGATAGTGATGGTTCACATTTGTAGAGGCTACCTCGAGCCCCTGAACGCCTGATTAGGGTCATTTATCTAATAATTCATATACTGCAGCATGCCCTTGTCTTGAGCATATTTCAAACAGTAACCACCCTGGGGTGTGGACCAAAATTTCCCAACCTACTAACTTTTTGGACTGAATAATTGTTTATTGTGTATGGGTAGCTGTCCTGTGTACTATAGCATGTTCAGAAGCATCTCCAGGCCACACAATATAGATGCCAGGGAACACCACCCCCAACCATGAAAACCAAGAGTATCTCCAGGTATCACCAAATGGCCCCTGGGAGCAAAATCTCCTTGGTGGGACCCCCTGGGATAGACAAAATCTAACACACCCACACATATAGTACCTTGCATAGGCTAACATGTTCTAAAAACATTTGTAGACACCGAAAAAGAAAATATCCATAAGCAGCTATGTTAAGTAGGTATCTCTTCCTTTTTTTTTTTTTTTTTTATTTGGTATCTCTTCCTTTTTTTTCCTCCCAATGTCAACTCCAAAGGGATCCTCTTTTTTTTGTAAGTTCTTTTTAATTTTATTTTTTATTGGTGTTCAATTTGCCAACATGTAGAATAACACCCAGTGCTCATCCCATCAAGTGCCCCCCTCAGTGCCTGTCACCCAGTCACCCCCACCCCTCCGCCCTCCTCCCCTTCCACCACCCCTAGTTCGTTTCCCAGAGTTAGGAGTCTCTATGTTCTGTCTCCCTTTCTGATATTTCCCACTCATTTTTTCTCCTTTCCCCTTTATTCCCTTTCACTATTTTTTATATTCCCCAAATGAATGAGACCATATAATGTTTGTCCTTCTCTGATTGACTTATTTCACTCAGCATAATACCAAAGGGATCCCCTTAAAGAAGGTTTTGCAAGGGACGCCTGGGTGGCTCAGTGGTTGAGCATCTGCCTTCAGCTCAGGGTGTGATCCTGGGGTCCTGGGATCAAGTCCCGCATCAGGCTCCCCACAGGGAGCCTGCTTCTTCTTCTGCCTATGTCTCTACCTCTCTCTGTGTCTCTGATGAATAAATAAATAAAATCTTTTTTTTTTTTTTTTTAAAGAAGGTTTCGCAGGCCTCAGAGAAAGGCACTCCTGATTACTGAAGCTTTTGGCATTTGGCCCTCCCTTAACGCTCAGCTGAAGCGAATGTCTCATTTGGTCTTCCCTAGTCCCAGGCTCTGCACAGACAACCAGAATGAATCCTCTGGCTTTCACACCCGAGTTTCAACTAGCTTTTATTCATCTCAGCTTGCCATCTCTCTGTAGCACATCAGACCATCGTTGGCTCTTAGGATTGCCATCAACACTGCTTGCCTCATAAGCTTGACACATCACACCTACTAATGGGCTTCCTTCCATTATTAGTACCTAGTCCCAGTTCAGCACCTGTGAACATGCTCACAACTGGACCACTGCCCTGTACTGGAGACTGGCTCCATTTACCTCATTGCTAGCTTGGCAGTGAGGATTCTGATCCCAAACTCCACGATGCTTTCTCATGGATAATTTGGATAATTGGATAATTTCCAATACCAACAGTCATAATTTGGGTTTTCTGGAAGGAGACACAGAGATAAGATTTGGGATAAGAGAAGACGTTTATTAGGGATCAGCAGTAATAAAAGGAAGGGGAAAAGAGCAGAGTGGGGGGTGTAGGCAGCCTCAGGAGGCCCAGCGGGGAGTCTGGAGTGAGCACTCCACCTATTCACACCTTGCTCAGCCTCTGGAAGCGGGATGTCCTGGGGAGAGAGCACCTTGGATAAGTTGGCTTTCTGTGCTTTGGGAGAACCCTGGGGGAGCTGGGAGGCAAAGATTGTCTATTTCTTGGAAAAATAAAAATGGTATATATTTAAGGTATAAAACATGATGGTTTTGACATACATTGTGAAATAACCACTGTAGTCAAGCTAATTTTTTTTTTTTTAGTCAAGCTAATTAACATGTCCATCACCTCATGTAGTTAAGCAGTCTGGCACATGCCATCTTTCCAGTTTCATGATGTTGTATTAGAATGGGCTTTGCATTTAGGACATGTCCTTACCAAGATATAAGGAGCCTGTGTCAGGCTTATCACCCTGTGTGGGGATCTTTCCCCATGTGAGGCTCAAATAGTGCTCTTCTGTCTTTGCTTGAAGCTTGTGCAGGTGCCATGTGGCATGTCTCCTCCGTGGGGGAGGGGGCAGGGAATTTCTGTGCCCCAGGAAGGGTGTAAGACAAGGTGCCCTGCATTGGCTTCCAGTGAAAACTGCTGGTTATGGGACCAGTGTCCACTGTGGAAGCTGGTCTTGCTGTCTCTTCTCTGTGGGAGTAAAGCATGGTTCCTTGCAATGCTCAACTGCATTGTGCTCCTGGTGACTCTGACAACAAGATACAGTGGAGAAAAATGTTCAGAAGCCTCTCTTGGGATTGATAACTAGTGCACAGCGACCTGCTCCATAGTTACCAGCTTCTCTTCCTTCCTTCCTTTCTTTCTTTTCTTTTTCCTTTGGTGAGAATTAAGATTTTCCCTCTTAGCACGTTTCAAGTGTACAACTCACTATTATTAGCAGCAATCACATTACCACATGTTATATCTCCAAAGTATAGTCATCTTCTATGAGTTAGATTATTGTCGATTCAAGATGTAAGATCAGGGAGTCTTTGTCTTTCTGTGTCTGGCTTATTTTACTTAATGTCCTCCAGGTTCATCCGTGCTGTCACACATGATAGGGTTTCCTTTTTTACAGCTGAATAGTATTCCGTTTTATATATATATATATATATATATATATCATATTTTTTTATTAAGTCCTCCATCCAACAGACATTTAGAATGTTTCCATATCTTGGCTATTGTAAATAATGCAGTATTTGTAGGAAGGCAGATATTTTGTTGAGAAACTGATTTCATTTCCTATGCAGAGTGGGACTGCTGGATCATAATATAGGTCTATTTTTAATTTTTGGAGGAATCTTTCCGGATTTCCATAATGCTATTCACACCCACAGCGTACAAGTGATCTCTTTTCTCCACGTCCTCGTTAACAATTTTTTTAATTGCCTGTTTACTGCATTCTCCACAGAAAGGCAGAAAGTCCTTCCTTGAAGAGAGTTCTGAATGAGAATCTCTTGTTTACCACAATACAATGTGTTTCTTTTCCACACCTGCAAAACCCGAGACCAGATGGGTAGAGACTGAGGTCTATCTCTTATTCTACTCTGTGCTTTCAAACCAAAGGTGGGAGTAAATTGGGATAAAGATCGACTAGGACCGCACAATAGCATCCCTCATGTGGGAAGTTAATCTTTCCTTAAACCTCTTTCATCTGTGTACTTGCTTTTGGAAACCTTTTTCTTTCCTGTTTTTTGTTTTTTTGTTTTTTTGTTTTTTTTTTTTTTTGGTTCTCTGGCTTGTGAATCATGTTTGACTAACTTTTTAGTGCTTCGTGCTTACAGCCTACATTCGTGCTTACAGTCTACCTTCAGGTTTATTTCATCTCTTGGGTATAATCACTTTACAGCCCATGGCTTCCATGGAGCATTTGTCCCAGACCAGACCCCACACTCTTCCCGGTCATGCTGACTTCATGGATCTCTGGCTGTGTTGATGGCTTTCTTTTGGTCAATAGACTTTGGTTTGGCCACTCAAGGTCAGCTTCTCCCCTAGGATGTGACATTTGCTCCTCCTGTCCTTTATTCTCAAAGTACATTTGGACAAGAAAAGGATTACATAAGCCCATCTTGCACATGTGCTTCTCTCCTATCTGTAGTTGATCATCTGGCATTCGGGAAATTATTTTCTACAACAGTCCTTTTGAAAGATGATTCTTAGTCCAGGGGAAAGATTCCTTTTATGGAAATTTAGGCATCATAGAAGGTGGTGTAAGTGAGCTTTCCTGACTTTTCCGTATTATATATGTAATAACTTTACTATATAAGCTTGCACAGTAGGCTCTGATCATATTATCTAAATGAAAAATGGGAATACAATTAGGTGAGGGAATAGGATTCTGATAAATTAGTTTAGGGCTTCTCTCAGATTATTTTGTGTTATCTCTTAAGAGGAGAACTTCTTTATATGTTCAGCTCAGATTTTATTATTTGGACGATTCCAGGCTAACAGAAAAGTAGCAACGATAATTCTTTTCTTTCTCGAACCATTTGAGAGTAAGTTGCTGGATTGATGACCCATCACTCCTAAAGACATTGAGTATTTTTTTTCTACAGGAAGTTCTCCTGCATAACCACCATATAAACATCAACAGGGTGAAGTTGTAAAGAATGCGCTGTTACCCCCCTTCTCCTCAGGCCACATTAACTTTTGCTTATCCCCATTATGTCCCTTATAACAAAAGGATTCATAATCCCAGTTCGGAATCTGTTGTAATATTTCTTTTTTCTCCTTCAATCAGAAAGCATTCCTTAGTCTTTCCTTAATTTTCCTCATCTGACACTTTTGAAGATTGCAAGAGAATTACTTTATAGAAGTCACCTCAGTTTGTTTTCCTGATGCTTCCTCACGATTAGATTTAGACAATGCATCTTTGGCAAGGATATCACAGAGGTGCTACCGTGTTCTTTTCTTATCAAGTAGCACACAATTTTGATTTGTCCCATTACCAGTCACAAGTTTGGTCACTTGATCAAGATGGTGTCTGCCAAGCTTAGTAAAAATCTTGTCTTTCCTTCATAAAGAGTAAGTATTTTGTGGGAAGTAACTTTGAGACTATACAAATATTCCATTCTTCATCAAGCTTGCAATTTATTTCTATCAGTGCACTTTTTTTCTGCAGTACTTCATTCCTCTTTGGCACAGCAAGATGTTCAAGGCTCATCTAACACTTTTCCTTACACGAGTTCTGGAATCAGCCATTTCTCCAAGGAGATTTGGTTCCTTTAAGTGCAGAGGGAAGGAATGGTATTTGGAAACTAAGATGTGGACACTGGATGTGTCATTGCTGTTGGAGTGTGCTGGATCAACCTAAGGAATATATGTATGAATATGTGTATATACATGCCTATATACATTTACAGCTGTATTCATTTCTGTATGCTTCTCTGTATATATTAAAAGGTTCCCCCCTTATAGGCACACTCCCCACCCTATCTGTGCTCAGGTATCCAGGGCTGGACCTCAAATTACCCTGTGTTCATGCCCTCCTCATCCTTACTCATGTTACCCCACAGATACGGGAACCTTCCTTACTTGCCTTGAGTTTGGAAATTCTGCACTAGCCTGCCCCTGGGTGTGGTATCCCTCTCTTTCCCTCACTAAACTCCGGTGCACCATGCCCGGATGCACCTCCTGTGGCCATGTCCTCATTCCTTTTGGCCTCTAACAATCCCTCGGGTCACCGGGATTCACTGTCCCTTGGTTCCCCTACTCCTGCACAATGCCTGTCTTGCTTGGCCCCATTAAATGGCTTTCATGTTAGAAAAAGAAAGGAACATGAAGAGAAAATGGAAGAGGAGGAGCTCAGTGTTTAATCTTGTTTTACTGTGGTTCACAGAGTTTCTGGTAGTTGGTATCCAATCTGAGTCCTTGAGGCTTAATCTTTTAGAAATTATATTTCACCATAATTTAATTTGAACATATCATACATATGCTAAAATCTAAATGAGCTTTATTTAGATTTATTGACTCGAATTACAGGAAAATAAGAAATAAGATGTGAAATAGACTTTAACAATAGTTCAGTATGAGGATGTATTTTTTTGCAAAGATTTTGAGTTTCATATAAATCCTTTTTCAAGTCATGGTTTATGTATATAGGAACATATATGTATTTTGGAACAGATAATAAGAATATGGAAACTGTAGAAAATCACGATTGATCTTTCAGGAATATTGTGAATTGCATTTCCCAAGTAAAAGCTACCTTGAGCATGATCTTACAAATATTTACTAAAGCACCTAATACGAGAGCAATCTGCCAGTTTTATTTTGCAGTGTTAGGCTCTCTGCACACAAGAAATCTCTTTAACTGAACTGTTTTGCAGCTGTTCAACAATAGCTCTCAAACTGGCAAAACCTAAATGTCTTTGTAAAATAATGGTTTCAATATTTTTTTTTAAAGAAAGCTAATAGTCAACAGTAACCCGGCAGTCACTAAATGTCATTTGAACATTAAATATCAAGCCTTTTCTCTTTAGTGAGGATAGGTGGTGGGGAGGGGGGACAGCTTCCAATTTTGCTCACCCAAAAATCAATTTGGAGCAACCTCTCCGAGAGTCTGGAAATGAAAGAGTTTGACATGGTTGCAAAGAAGAGCAACAAAAAAGATTGACTGCAGATTTGCTTTCTAAGAACTCACTTCTTATTCCTCTCATTTTCAAATTAAACACTGTTGAATGTTGCTGTGTGGCTGTAAAACCCTGCTTTTCTATCAGGAAGACTCTTGCTCACCAGCTTTCTATCAGGCAGGAACTATGTAAAGCCTCATTAGAGAGGTCTACTCTTGCTCCTCATGCTATTTTTATGTCTCTATGGGCAGTTGTCATCTTCCAGGCTGGATACAACCCTGTCATCACCACCGACCTGCACCCAAGACTCATCTTGGAAATGCTAGTTATTTTAAATTTCGTAATTATTTTCTCTCATCTTTTTAAATTTTTTTTTATTTTTAAAATTTTATTGGTATTTATTTACAATGTGTTCACCTGTTCATGAACATTTTTTAAAAATACAGGTATTATATTACTTTTAGGTTTACAATAAATGAGTTTATCCATTTCTCAGTGCTCATCAAGAGAAGTGGATTCTTAATCCCTTCCCCTATTCCACCCCCCCTCCTCCCCCCCCCCCCCCCCGCCACCCACCATTTTGTTTCCCATATGTAAGAGTCTGGGTTTTTTTGGTCTCTTTTTTTCTTTGTTCATTTGTTTTGTTTCTTACATTCCACATCAGAGTGAAATCTTATGGTGTTTACCTCCTTTCTTTTCTAACCAATTAACAGTCATTGTTAATGTATTGGCTTGGCTCACAATAGTGATGAGAACAATGTATTGCTCACAATAGTGATGAGAACCATCAGAAATAGGGAAGGGAAGAAGACATGCCCAGTGAGTCACCATTTAATGGGGGAAGAGAGTTGACATACATGCCTACAGGGGCGACAGTAATAGAAAAGGAAGTAGTTTTACATTTTAGTTTGGATAAACATTTTTTAAAAAGATTATTCATTTATTTATTTGAGAGAGAGAGAAAAAGAAAGAGATTGAGAGCATGAGTGAGGGGAGGGGCAGAAGGAGTGAATCCTATGAGCCAAAGTCAAGAGTCAGATACTTAACCGGATGCCCCTGGATAAACATTTTTATGGCCAGGTACAATAGTTGCAAGTTTTAAGGCAGGAGTTACAAATGGAGGCCTAGTTATCATGTGTTACATGTTTTAAAATTATAGGAGAAGCTACCAAAGTATTGAATAAGACATATTTTTCCTCCTTCTCTGACAAAGTATTTTATGTAATGAAGAAATAAAAACATCTGTGCAAAGCTTTGCTTTTCATATGACTGAAAGTTGACAAAATACCAACAATGACTGTTTTTAGTTATTACTGTTTTAATGTTTAATGACAATAAAATAAACATACATAATTTGTAATCTATTACACATTTATTTCATATTTATTTTTGTTCCCTTCATTTTAGGAAAGTTAAAAAACTGCTAACCTTCCTAGTTAATATTTTCACATATTTTTTTTATTACACTAATGACTTAAAATCACTAATCAATAAATATAATTGTATTAAAGGGCACTGAATTTGGAATTATTTTTACTAAAGTATAAACCAATTTTTAAAAACTATTTTAGGGACACCTGGGTGGCTCAGCAGTTGAGCTTCTGCCTTCATCTCAGGGTGTGATCCTGGGATCTGGGATTGAGTCCCACATTGGGCTCCTTGCAGAGAGCCTGCTTCTCCTTCTGCCTATGTCTCTGCATCTCTCTGTGTCTCTCATAAATAAATAAAATCTTTAAAAAGAAAAACCAAACTATTTTATACTAAAATATTGAAAACTAGTCAAAATTACCTATTCTAATAGATGGGTAAGTATAAATTTTATAAATTATAGTTAATGAATATAAAAAAACCTTACATTGGCATTTAAATAAATAAATAAAAATTTTATTTTTAAAATTTAAGGTGAAATCTTATTGAATATTTTCTAATATACAGTGAGCATCTAGTTTCACATGTAAAGAATTTGTATCATACTTCATACATTTTATATCTATAGAAATGTAATTTTTACAAATAAACATAAGAATTATATGAACTTTTTAATACTGCAGAAAGCTTCTAGTCATACTTGGTAATTGTTGCAAATGCCATGCTAAATTATGAATACTTCTACAGCTGCAAATTAGATCAATTAGTAATGGAAGCAAGAACATGGACACTCGGCAGTTCTGGGAAATGATATTTTGCTATGCAAGCTCCACTGTGAGCATGTAGTTGGAGAGTCAGGGTGAGAAGTTAATGGGTCTTGCTTGTCTTTTATCAAAGCACATCTTGCTCCTGTGCCGTACAGCAGCGTTCATATCACAAATGGGCAGGCCCTAAACCCAAATCCCTTACGGTGTTCGCCAACAGTGAAATGCGCCATAGGGAAAATAAGATGGAGAAGGCCTCTAGGACCTGAACGGTATCAATCAACCAAAGTAGATGTTTAGGTTAAGGGTTGCCCTCTGCCAGTATTGACCACTGGACTCTGAATGACATAAGTATCCATGTGTTCTTTAGCAAAGGGATTCTGTGTGTGTGTGTGTGTGTGTTTGTGTGTGTGTGTGTGTGTGTGTGTGTGTGACAGAGAGAAAGAGAAAGAGATTGAGAGATACATAGGGTGCCTGAGGTTCAAGTCATGGGCAAGAAGTTCTCTTGCCCGTGTCATAGATAGCCTACCAATTTAGAACTTGGAAACATCAGTGGAATTTGGATAGACGTTTGTAGAGAGGCTGAGAAGTAAACCCAACCTTGAAGACCATACAGCATTTAGGCAGGAAAAGTGAAGACGAAAGAGCATTCTGGATGGACGTAACAACATAAATACTAGAACAGACTCATTGTGACAAATAATAGGACCTGCCAGGCTAGAGAGAAGAATTTCTGTTGTAGGCAAGAAGTGGCATGAGGTCATGAAAGTAGAGACTACAGGAAAGAAATGTAATTTTACGTATTAGATAATTGGTTCATGACCTGGCAGTGAGATGTTAATAGTGGTGCTTTGGGGGAAAATAGCTAGAAGTGCAAAATATATTGACAAAGGGAGATACTCGATAAAGAACAGTTAGAAATCTACTAAGCGTGATGAGAGCTAAGATGGGGTCCTGGCTAGCAATGGGGGAAGAGAATATAGGGTAAACCTTAGGGCTATGTTTATTTTCATTCAAATTCTAATATTAAAATTTAAATATTTCATAAAATCACTTTAACTGAAAACATACACTTTTCCATGTTTGTTTTGTCCATAGGAGACGCATGTACAGGTAAGAGGGAAAGGTGTAGGGTTGATGGAAGCTGGATACAATGGGAAAAACTTCTTTTCCATATCTCTCAATGGATTTTGTGTCATAATCTTGAGGAAGTTCCACTGCTTCACTTCATTGCTGGTTTTCCTAAATCTTTTGTTTGTGCTGTCGGGTCCTTGGTGTTCCTTGGCCTTTAAGACAAAGCTAAAAGTTATAGAAGACAAATTTGAAGAGGATAATTTAATAGAGTTGGGGAAAAAATGCTGTCATAAACCAGGTTTTGGGCCCAGGGATGAAAGGAGAAAATGCTTCGTCATTAAGGTAAAATAATTAGGTAGCTCAGTTTTCTTATCTTTCTAATTTGTAGCAAACAAAACAAGTCAAGTTCTCTTGAGAGGGCTAATAAATCAGACTACATGACATTTCAGGCCCTCTGATAGTGTTGGTGTTATTTTAGGAATAGTAGAATAGTCTATGTAATGGTGTGTCCTTAATCACTCTTATACTATACAATACTCAGTGAGTATTGGCTTTCTTCTTAAAAGTCCAAGGATTTGGAGCACCTGGGTGACTTAGTGGCTGAGCGTCGGCCTTTGGCTCAGGTCGTGATTCCGTGATCCTGGAATGGAGTCCCAGTCAGGCTCTCTGCATGGAGCCTGCTTCTCCCTCTGCCTATGTCTCTGCCTCTCTCTGTGTGTCTCTCATGAGCAAACAAATAAAATCTTTAAAAAAAAGTCCAAGGATTTTGGGGCTCCTGGGTGGTGCAGTTGGTTAAGCACAGACTCTTAGTTTTCTCTCAGGTCATGATCCCTTGGTCTGGGATTGAGCCCCGTGTCAGGCTCTACGCTCAGCACTGAGTCTGTTTGAGATTCTCTCTCCCACTGCTCCTTCTGCTTGTGCTTGCTCGCTCTTTCGAATAAATAAATAAATCTTTCACAGTCCAAGGGTTTTGTTTGCCCTGCACTGTGAATGGTCTCTGTTAGGAAGCTGTAATTCAGCGTTAGTGAGCAACTTCTACCCATATGCCTCTCCTCCCCAACCTTTATATTGCTTTTATCATTTCATAAGTTGGCTAAATGTAGTAGAAGATTTATTTAAATTTGTATCTAACTTGAGATTTGGGCGTCTGTACTCTATTTGAGCTCTAAAAGATATACTTCATTGTTTTGAAGTAAAGGGTGTTTCAGAATTACTACTGGAAATCTCAGAAGACTTTTAGGATGTTAAAATAACTAATGTGACTATGAATACAAAATAAATCTGTTCAAGGTAAATTTTGTGGGTTAGATTTATATAAAGTTAGAAAAGACACATTATATATATTTGTGTGTATATAAATATATATGTGATCTCTATATGTAATGTATATACACACATACACCAAGAAACATTATATATTGTGTATGAATATGTTTTGTGTATTTGTATATGTATACACACATATACACAACACAAATACAAAGGAAACGGAAAGAAGTTATATAATAAAGAGAAGTTACATAATTCTTAAGCAACATTATTTTCCAGCTGCTGTTTCCAGTAACATATCTTCTCCAGAGGAGCTCAAATCAAATCCACAAACACTTTGTCAGTACTCTATGTGCAGTAGTGCTGTGCTGGTCATTGGATCACTTTCTACAACCATATATAGTATGGGAAGAACTGAGCACATCTGTGCCGTGTTAGAACTCGTCGTATTTAGAGAATATATGGTCAACAGGCAAGCTTGTGTGCGTGTACATGCTGATGGGTTGTTTATGATTGTTAAACAGATCGTTTTCGAGGAAGCAATTTTTAAAAGGTAAAGTACAACTTTCAAGACTTCTGTAAGAGAGACAAAGTTACTTTTTATCTTAGGAAGTCACTGATGAAAATGCTAGCTGTGTAGCCTAGTGAAAGACTGCCCAGTATTTGAGAAAGAGTAGAGCTTGGGATTCATTAAAAGCCAAGGCCAGAGGAAATGGGCTTTGCTAGTGTTAGAAAAGTAACAAGAGGGAGGCACCTGGGTGTCTCAGTTAATTAAGGGTCTGCCTTTGGCTCAAGGTCATGATCCTGGAGTCCTGGAATTGAGCCCCACATCGGGCTCCCTGCTCATTGGGGAGCCTGCTTCTCCCTCTGCCCCTCCCCCTGCTCGTGTTCTCTCTCTCTCTCTCTCTCAGATAAATAAGATCTTTAACAACAACAACAACAACAAAAAGGAAAGTAACAGGGCTAGGCGTGGGATCCAGGAATGATAGCATAGCTAAGAGAGGACTCATCCTGATTTGGGAAACCAATTAGAATTGGACAGTGAAAGATGATTTACTAAGAATTGGTGAAAAGACGGGAACTAGATTAGGCTGTTTACTATTACAGAGTATTCCTATCAGGTCTGGGGGATAATACTGAAGACTATGCAGCAGGTTCCTCTTTTGGTGTCTTGCTGGATCATGGGTCATCCCCCCCTTCTCCCTTTTCTGGACTGCCCTGGGCTTATAGGAGGCATCCTCAACCACTGTGCAACCAAGTCTCTGAGGCTTGTTCCTTTAACTATGGCTCATTGACCCAGATGTGGTTTTCTGACCCAGGTGGGTAAACTAGATTCTTGTTCTTAGGAATTTAGAGTAGGACTCAAGGACATTGGGAGAGAAGTCATCTACCTTATGGCCCTGTCTTGAATACTCTTTAGATAGTCCTGGCCTCAAATGCTAACGCTAGGGTATATGTGAAAGATGCTTTACTAATCTGGCTCTCACTTTTTCTATCATAAATGACAACATCAATATATCCCCTATAATTTTCTTGTGTGGAAGTGAAATACAATGTATATAAATGCTTAGCTGAATAAATGACAGGACTAGGTGCTCAGTGAGTATTGGTTTTCTTTTAATCTTATAAGAGCAGTTCCAGGATTTCTGAAACCACTCTGGCCTTTCAGATCTTGGTTAGGTTCTCTTGAAGCCAACAACCTTTTTTAATAATAAAGGAAAATTCAGGCACTGGAAAGAGTATCAGTAGTGCTAAAATCAAATTTATTTTGTAATTGAAGATGAGACTCAATAGAAATAATAGAGAACTATCCTGGAAGATGTAGTCATTTTAAAAATTTTACTTAAACATAAAAATCTGAGCATCACACCCTAGGCTTTAGGGCCTTAAGAATATTATGCTTGGATTAATAACTATTGCTCTCACTTCTTTTCCTAGTATTTCCTGAAAGTGGAGCCAACATCACATAAGAAAAAAAGTCATACGGGTGCAGAATCACAGCAAAAATATGACAAGAGAAAGTAAATGAAACTAGCTAAGGCTCTAACTTGTATTTGAAATAAGGGAAAAGCAAGTTAATGTAAATTGGAGACAAAAGTCAAACCCCTTATGATAATAAGGTTCAATAGTATTTTCACCAAAATTTTGACCTCAATTTACATAAAGTATTTTAATTTTTGTCTCCTGCATCAGTGAAAGGACAATCTCCATGGCCTATAGGCCATACAAACTCAAGTATATGGCAATCCTTCTATTTTTCCAATGACAATATCATTCCCCGAAGTTTTTAGGTTAACATGAGCATTAAGGAGATACCAACCTTTGGTCTCTTAGATGCGGCCCTGGGAACATCTCCCCATTCTCCTTTTTATGATCTGGCATCAAAGCCTTCACTGATATTTCAACAGTTATATGTGCAGTGTTTTAGGTGGTCTCAGAAAGCAATCCAAGGTCATTTCCTGGCCTCAAGATCCCTCAATCTATTATTTCATAGAAGACTAGATGTTCCCCTTCTCTGGCTCACTTATATGATGCTTTACAGGACTAAGGTTCCCACTACTGGAGGGTTTTTCATAGTAGCTCTGTCCATGCAGGCACATCTCCTGCAACGGGAGTATGGGAGAGCCTATGCTCTCTCTTATTCCTTCATTTGTCATCAATACATCCCATTGATTGCTTAACCCTGTGACATTGATACTGTGGGTTATCATGTCCCTTACATGACAAATAGGTACAGTTTTAGGCAAGTAATGATATAGTCAAATATGTATTTATACTTCATTGTTTAATTGAATTACACATATTTAAGGGGCATGAGATATATCAATATGGAAGTGTTATATTTGTAAAATGTTTTTAATCAAACTCTGCATATGCATTTTTATACCTTTTTTATGCTTTCGGTGTCACTAAAACAGCATTTTGAATTATGTAACACAGTTTTTTTCACACCACTTTATCTTGCTGTCTAATGTGAGATATTGAAATTTTTATATCTATGTAGGGTGCTGTCGCTGGAAATTTTATCTCAAGTCCCAGCTTTAGAACATTTGGTTTTTTATTCATTCTGAGTGTGCATATATGTGATCTCTATTGCTGTTCCAATAGATCTTTAAAAATCTTGTCTAAAGTGACAGCTGCAGTAGGAACAGTTGGTGTCCACCAAAAATTTGTGCTTTATCTTGAGCTGTTTAGAACCATCACTGGGAAATAGCATCTTAGCCCCAGTTACCTTTCTCAAGCCCCTCTCAACCAGGAGGTCCCAGAGAGGTGGTGCCATGTGACTAGTTCTTGCCAGAGAGATCTCAGCGGGAGCAAGGTGTGTCACTTCTGGGTTGGGGCTGCTGAAGGGAGTGCCTTTCCCATCTTCCCTTTCCCTAGTTGTAGGCTGTTGGCAAGTTTTTATAGTAAGGACCCGACAGTAATATTTTAGACTATTTTGGTGATGTGGTCTCTGTGGCAAAGCTGCTGTTGCATTTGGAAAGCAGACATAGACAATATGATCAACAGAGAGGCATGGCTGTGTTCTGCGGGCTGTATTCTGCTCACCTCTCCTCCAGAGGTTCATGGAGGCTCCAAATAAGACTCCAGCACTCCTGGAGGAAAGTCTCTGGCCATCTGGCAGCAACTCCATTTGTCATTAATGCAGCAAGAACTCTACTTCAGTTCTGTTAAAAAAATAGAGATTTGAGAATTGATTTGTAACAGAATCTGGCATTGCCCTAACTCATACAAAATCTAGCATGCGATTCGGAGATATCCCCACAGAAGTGATCACTAAATGTGTGCTGTGTTTTTATTGGCTCATTTGTTTGTTCGTTTAATTGATTCTTTGGCACAGACCCTACCAGTTGGCTGATAGAAGTCCTCAGAACTTAGATGCCTGTTTCAGATTAATATGTTTTCTCCAAGCAATATATTATTTTACAGCTCAAAATAATGTAAATGGCAGTTTATTCTGCAACCTAATAGATTTTGTTGAAAGTCAAGGATGAGGTGACTCCTTTTCTGGGAAATAATTTTAGGAAAAAAATTCACTCTAGGTTTTAGTCAGTGTGGCTGATTATTCTTTCAGTTTTTATGGTCCCAGGTTTGGAGAACTAAAGAATGCAATGTCAAGAAGAATTGTATCAGACTCTATGTGAGGGATGCCTGGGGGACTCAGAGGTTGAGCGTCTGCCTTTGGTTCAGGTTGTGATCCCGGGGTCCTGGGATCAAGTCCCACATCGGGCTCCCTGCATGGAGTCTGCTTCTCCCTCTGCCTGTTGTCTCTGCCTCAATCTCTCTCTGTGTGTCTCCCATGAATAAATAAAATCTTAAATAAAAGTCTGGGTGAAATTAAATCATTTCTCTTTCTCAATGAGCATCTGTGTCTTATAGTGGGAAGAACATAAACTTTGAATTTGGATAGACTTTGGTTTAATACTGGGTCCCTCTTTAGACAACTCATTTTAACCTCTTTTTGCCCAAGATTGTACCTAGAAGTGGGTAATGTCTCCTCACAGCAATGTTTTAAATATCGAAGAAGGTAATATGTACATAGGGTTTAGTTAACCTTTGTTTAACCAAACAAAATAGACCCGTTCTCTTATTCTCTAGCTGTACTAGGTAACCTATCTTGGTATTTGTTGCTGTAGCAAAACAGACGTAATAAAATTTAAAAACCATCTGTGCATCAAAAGGCAAACATTAATAAAATTATAAAATGAGCTGCAAGTAAGAGAAAATAGTTTCAAAATGAAGAAGTGAGCCACGGGCTGAGAAAAAATACAGTTCATATAGCAGACAAAGACTTGTATCTAAAATACAAAAATAAACCCTACAAAAAATGATAAGCAGACAAAGCAATTAAAAATAGGCAAAGACCTGAACAGACAGTTCATACAATAAGATATAAAAATGCTTAGCAAATACATGAAAAAGTGCTCTGTGAAATGTCACCTATACCACCCACAAGACTGAAAACACCACCAAGTTTTCTGGAAAACTTAGACATGAAAAGGAACCACCCACCAATATATGCAATAACTAACAAGTCACACACACACATCACATTATGCACAAGAAACAGGAAACAAAGGAGTTCAAATGTATGGTTTAATTTGTATGAAGTTCTAGAACAGGCAAAAACAAATTTGTGGAAGTAGAAATCAAAACAGTGTTTTTCCTCTAGTGGGGGAGATGGGGCAGGAAAGGATGAAGGAAACATTTAGGTAATGGTTATGTTCCAATTCTTGATTGATGTGTTAGTTATATGAATACATAGATTCATCAGAACTCCCCAAACTGCACTCCTAAGATCTGTGCTTTTTAAAAGGTTTATCTAAAAATCCTTTCAAAAAAAGAAAATAAATTAGGTGAGTTCCGTCTGTTCTCTATAGGCAGCAATTTAACACACAGTGGAGATTCATTGCTCATTCTTCCACTGTTTGGTACCTCCACTCATGATTAGATGAACCTATTCCCAATAAAATCTAAGAACTGCATCTTTTACATTTAAATTGCATTGATTTTCATTATTATTTCATTATATCAAGTACTGTATTATATGTACTAAAGATACTCTCAATATTTTCATTATTTAAAAAATTCCTGTTTGTGAAGTTTCCCAAATTGCATAAAAACATGCCAGACATTTTCTTGTTTCCTCCAAACTGCTGCCTGATATGGTCTCATATAAATTTTAGAGATCAATTAAAATGACCAATTAAAAGAAGGAAAGTAGTTGACTGAGTGCTTTAGTTAAGAACCACAACCTCCAAATCAAAGTGACACAAGGATGAAGATGACCAGGAAAGAGTCCCTGCCTCTATCACCTTGAATCATTTTATTTTATTTTATTTTATTTTATTTTATTTTATTTTATTTTATTTTATTTACTTATGATAGTCATAAGTAAATGAGCATGAGAGAGAGAGAGAGAGAGAGAGAGGCAGAGACACAGGCAGAGGGAGAAGCAGGCTCCATGCACCGGGAGCCCGACGTGGGATTCGATCCCGGGTCTCCAGGATCGCGCCCTGGTCCAAAGGCAGGCGCCAAACCGCTGCGCCACCCAGGGATCCCACCTTGAATCTTTTTATGCTGTATATTTCATATTGCTCAGTGGAATACTTAAAATTCATTTTTTAAATCAAAATTCTCTATTTAGTGGTGATAGCAAACATGTTGCAGATTAGGAACTATATATGCCCTCATTCAGGATTTTACCCCATGGACTTGTGAACAGTATCTTGGGACCTTGACTCATGGATGGAAGACCTGCAATACGTACATATTGAAAGAAAAAAGGAGTAAATACTTCTACCAATTCCTTGTAGCCCTAACCATCTTGGCATCCATACTCTCCTTGGGCCAGCCGTACTTGCTGTGAGATGGTACACTTCTTTAAACCACCATGGAGATAGGAAGCATCATAGGGGAAATGTAAAACATTTACTTTGTCTCTACTTTATCTGGTCTTCTTCATGATTACTTGTTCTCTGAGAATGAGGGAAAATAATATTTTTTAGTCTGGTTAGGCTTAAAGCAGCCTGATATGAAAATTTAGAAAGTACCTTTAAGAAGGAAAATCAAATTATTTAGGGATTGGTCTAGTACAGACACCAACTAATCAGAAGGCAAACCCTGAAGCAACAAGTGATGCTAGTCCTCAAAACACAGGGCAATCAGAAGAAGGGTGGCGGCCAAATGAGCCTCCGTCCTGCGTTTAGATGGTTTTCAGTATCTTCTGCTAAAAATATTTCAGATTTCTATCACCATCCTCCAGCTCTCCAAGATGGCATTTTATATAAGGGTTGCCCAGAGAAGGCTATGGATAGGTTGGGACTACTTTCCGGACCTTGAGAAATGTATTGCCTGCATTTTCTGCTGGTGTATTGAGGTTGGGTTGGTTTTTCTGGGATTCTTCTGGTACTCGTTTTCTGCTGACTCAGCACCCAGTCAGCTGTCACGGTGTCCTTCTGTTCTTTCATGGTGTTCTATCTCTAAAGAAGATCATTGGGGATCTTCTTTGAGGTTGGCAGTGCTTCCTCTTGGGCCCAGAACCAGGCAGTAGACCAGACATCTACGGCAGCTCACTCTGGCAAGGTCTCCATCACACTTGCACATATTTCTAGTTTATTCACATTTTATGGTAACAGAGGACAACTAGGTTTCCCTTTGCATAAACAAGAGTTGTGAGCAGGAACCTTCGATGAGTGGTACCAGAGGAGGTTAGGCAGCAACAGCCTTCAACTATGTGTGTTTGGAGCATACACAATAAATCAAAGCAAAACCCTGTGTCTTTCAAGGTCCCTCAACTTATCCAAAGGTTCCTAAAGTCTCTTTAGACCCTTTACTCTCTAGGCTGGGGGAGGGGGAATGAAGACAAATGTCAACCTGTGTGCACCTTCCTCCTATCTGTCTCCCCTATCCTGTTTCTCTTCCCTTTCCTCATTTTCCTAGATCTCAATGTGACTAGTTTATGTTTTGCTTCCATTTTGTCATGGCCCTCTTAGTTCTAACTCTAAGTTCAGGGCTTATCAATCATGAAAAGAACTCTACAGATTGTTTTACCTGGCTCAGCCTTTATGTATTAAATGGCAGCTAGTGGAATTTATAAAATACTTTCTTTAACAAAAATTCCTCTCCTAAACCTGTTATCTTACCTAGCACTGTCTGTTACAAATATTGTTGGCACTCTCTCTCTCTCTCTCTCTGTCTATCTCTGTGTGTGTCTCTTTCATTCTCTCCCTGAAGAGCCATTTTAGGCATATATTTCTTTTTCTTTCCTAATCTGGGTTACTTTCTAAGGCATATCTCTTGACTTCTGCTTTATTATTATTATTTTTTAAGATTCTATTTATTTGAGAGAGAAAGTGAGTGAACGAGCATGAGTAGGGGTGAGGAGGGTTAGAGGGAGAGGAAGAAGCAGACTCCCCATGAGCAGGGAGCCCAATATGGGGCTGGATCCCAGGACCCTGAGATGATGACCTGAGCCGAAGGCAGACACTTAACCGACTGAGCCACTGAGGTGCCCTCTTGACTTCTACTTTGGATCTCCTCCTTCTTGCTCATCCATGGGTGTGGCACTCTCCTCTCTTTCTTACATCATTTATTTTTCTGTTTACTGGAACATTCAAATCAACATGTAAAAATGAGGTTAATTTCCTATCTTTAAAAATCATTCTCTTTATCCCAATCCCCCCACTACCCCTGCCAATGCCCCAGTCCATTGTCTGGTACAATTTTCAGTAAAAATTCTCTGAGGAGTTCTTAATTCCTCTTTCCTTCATTCTCTTGTAAATTAGCCCTTGGCTCCACATCTTCACTAGAATTCTCTTTCATTTCACTTCTCTTTCATTTCAGGGGTTTGAAAAACCCCTCTTCAAAGTCTTCAGTTACTTTCTTAGGGCGAAATTCAATTATCAATGATCAGTCCCGACCTAACTGGATTTATCGACAGCATTTGGCATCATCACTCCTCTTCCGTTATTTTTTTTTCACGTGGTTTCCAGGATCCCACACGCTCTTAAATTTCTTTCCACCTCACTAGTTGTTCCTTCTCAGATATTTTTTCTATGTCACCCCTTTCCCTCTGCTCTCTTGATACTGAAGTGCCTCAGGGCTCAATCTCTAATCCTCTGCTCTATACTCACCCCTCTGGGAATCTCATCCAATCTCATTGCTTAAATGCCATCCATATGACTGTAACTCCCTAAATTATATTTTAAGCTTAGACGTCTGGAATTAACTCAGTACTTATACAATCATAATTTGATATCTAAGCTTAATGTGTGCATTAGGTGAAATTCAGAGCCTGCCCTTTACCATCTCATGTGAGAACAACTCTAGCCTGAGTTGCTCAAGCCAAAATCTTGGCATTAGCCTGTGGCTTGTCTGTTCTCTGGCGCACATTTTGTCTGCTAGGAAATTCCGTTGGCTTTATCGCCAGCATATTTGCAGAATCCAGCCACTCCTCTGCATCCTCATTTCTACCATCCTGGTAAAAGCCACCGTTATCTTATCTTGAGTTATTGTGATGGTTTCCTGTTCCTAACCCTTCGTCTACAGTACAGCCTATTCTCATTACACAAGACAGAATGACTATTTAAAATATAAATCATTTTACTCCTTTCTCAACATCCTGCAAAAGTTCCAACTTCAAAGTTCCAGATTTCTAAAGTTCTTAGAGTGGGCAAGCCCCTCCGTAACGTGTCCCCCTCCTCACCTCCACTCTCAGTTTGCTCTGGCTGCAGTGCCTTCTCAGACAATCCTTCAATAAGCCAAATACACTCTTTTGTAACTCTTGCTCAGGCTAATTCCCCCTGCTTAAATGTCTCTTCTCCCAAATATCCATGTGAATAATTCTCTCTCTTTCAAATTCTTATTTCCAAAATTACCTGCTGACAGAGGCCTTCCTTGACCACCCTACTTAAAATATCATTGTGCTTACTACTCAGTGCCCACATACTCCAAATGCCCCTTTCACTATTCTTTTTTTTTTTTTTTTTTCATTACACTTTAACCTTCTAACATACTAGGGTGGAGACTCTTTAGTGTTCATCAAATGTCTATGTGCTGCTCTAGATTTCCCAGCTTCCACTGCAGTTAGGGGCTTATGAGCTGATTTGGCCAATCATATAAAAGCAGAAATAATGCATACCATTTCTTAGTTAAGGCAATTTTGCTTCCTCTATTTTTCTCTTCTTTTGCATCTTCATACAGTGACTTTAGATGTCACATTTCCAGATATGATAATCACAAGATGGATGAGGGCACCCAGCATATAACAGACTATGACATGGAGGAAAAGAAACCTTTTTGGACTAAGCATTTGAGGTATTGGGATATTTATTTTGCAATAGCTAGTGTTACTCATATTAATACAATTCTACAATATATCTATTATGTTTATTTTTTGTCTTTCCTTCTCAGCTAGAATATAAGTACCATTATGATAAATATTTGTCTCCTTTGTTCACTGATTTATTCTAAGTGCCTAGATCAATGCCTGGCATAGAGTAGACACTCCGTATTTGTAGAATGAGCAGAAGAGCTAGAAAAAACCCGTGTATTCTTTCTTCTTTGCTCTGAAAAAGCTCTAAGTATCTTTTTCCCAACTAGCTCGTGTAGTTTTATTTCATGTAGTCATTTGATTAAGTGGGGTCTTCTGGAGGTGATTAGGATATTTGAAATGGGATGCAAGGGATGCAGAGATCCACAGGTAATTTTTGTTTTCTTCATCTTTTCTGGTCATGAAAATAAAAACACTATCAGCACAGTATAGGCAGAGCGGTTTAGAATGGGCCACAGACCTTGCATTTGTAAACTAACCACAGGTAAATATCCAAGAGAATTTTGTACTTCAAATTAGATGATCTCTTGCAGCCAAACTCTGCTTCCCAATTTGTGGTATCGTACACATAGGTAAAATCCAAATACATGTATAAAATTCTATCAAAACAGCAGCACACAGTTTTATTGTAAGGTTTGCCCTGCAGTCACTGTGAACATGTTGGCTCCCTGCGAGGGGCTCTAACTGCTACATCAGCTACGTTTCCAGCTAAGACACAGCTGCACCTTCCATACTTTGGCGAATCTCAGCCATTAATGGTGGGAAGTTGACTTGAGTTTGAGATCGTTACTCAGTCTAAGCTCTTGTGAACTTTTCAACTCTAAAGACTGAGGTCTTTGTGATGCTGTTAGAGAATGAAACATCCCTGTCCTTCTGTTCCCTTAACAATATGGACCTTACAGCAAAAGAGAACTTGCATGGTTATTAAAGTCACCAGATTAGGTCCATGATGGAGTCACTCACGCTAAGCTCCATGTCAGCAAACCAGAACTTAATTAAATTCCTATGCTGGGGGCAGCCCCGGTGGCGCAGCGGTTTAGCGCCGCCTGCAGCCCGGGGTGTGATCCTGGAGACCCGGGATCGAGTCCCACATCGGGCTCGCTGCATGGAGCCTGCTTCTCCCTCTGCCTGTGTCTCTGCCTCTCTCTCTCTCTCTCTGTGTCTCTATGAATAAATCAATAAAATCTTTAAAAAAAAAATTCCTATGCTGGCTCTCTCCAAAAAGGAAGGCCTAGGTCAACCGATTAGCATTTGCCTGTTCAGTACAAGTTAACGGACTGGGCTCTAAGCCTCCCCTTTGCTCCACATAGGGGAAGTAACCCACTTTGCCCAATCAGCCCATGTGCACTGTACCTTCCTTGTTCCTGCTCACTTTGGTCTATAAAAATCTTTCACCTTGTACAGCTCTCCTTTTTACCTGCTCGATTGACTGTTGGCCAATTCATGAATCAATGAAGAAAGTCAATAATATCTTTAAAATTCACTCAATTGAATTTTGTACTTTAGCCATGGGGCAATACCTTGCCTATAATTGCATAATACATTACAAAGCATTTTTACATATATGTTCACTTTGGTCCTTGAACAGGGGCCCAGCATGGTCTCTGCAACAGGGTCAGCACATAATATTCATTGAAGAAAGGAATAAATAAGTTAAAGGCTTTTGAAGACAAACCTTCAACCTAAACTACAGCTGAGAAAAAGGCAACTTTTGCCTTCAGATCTTCTGTTTCATCATCTGGAATCATTCTTGGCATTTTCTTTCTTAAGAGATTTTCTTTCTTAAGATGCAGATTCTCCCCTCTTCCTGTCTTTTTCTTTCTTTCTTTCTTTCTTTCTTTCTTTCTTTCTTTCTTTCTTTCTTTCTTTCTTTCTTTCTTTCTTTCTTTCCTTCCTTCCTTCCTTCCTTCCTTCCTTCCTTCCTTCCTTCCTTCCTTCTTTCTTTCTTTCTTTCTTTCTTTCTTTCTTTCTTTCTTTCTTTCTTTTTTTCTTTCTATTAGGACATCTTTAATATCTTTAGTACCAATAACCCCTAAACAAACTATTAGGAATAATTATGGCATCCATATGTAGCGGGTTAGACAGAATTTAAATTCATTTTTGCTATTATTATCCTTGCTGTTGTTTCTGCTATTAGGAGGCAGAAGTCATCTCTAGAATTTCTTTGTTCTGGGAAGAATTCCCTGAATGGTCCCTCTTAAGTTGTGTAGATGTCAATAAAGAACAATTAATTGCTCTAGAGGTGTGCTATTATATTACCTTTATTTTTATTTTAACTTGAAACTTAAAACTCAGCTGCCCCTCCCAGCAGCCTTATGTATTTAAAACTTCTCCTTTGGGGGACACCTGGGTGGTTTAGCAGTTGAGCATGTGCCTTCTGCTCAGGGTGTGATCTCGGGGTCCAGGGATTGAGTCCTGCATCAGGCTCCTGCATGGAGCCTGCTTCTCCCTCTGTCTGTATCTCTGCCTCTCTCTGTGTGTCTCTCATGAATAAATAAATCTTAAAAAAGAAAATTCTCCTTTGAGACAAAGTAGCCAATTTGCTCTTTAAAAAAAAGAGGAATGAGCCCTGTAGTCTTCTTTTTCTTTTCTTTTTGAAATTCACTACATTTAAACCACTGACAAATAGATGTTTTGGCCTCAGGCTGATTCTGAGGAAATACACCAAGGCCCTCCAGATGGAGCTCACTGTGAAAGCAGAGAGCCACCATCTGCACTGTTACCTGGGCTCACTGTGAGGGTCTCACCTGTCCTGAGAGTTGGAAGTCCCTTCAGATCAACCTCCTGGCTTGGAGGGAGGGCTTTGGAAACTAAGTGAATTTTAACTCAGCTAGTGTAACCTTGGGAATGGCAAAAGTACCATACACAATAGGCCTAGCAGTCCAACACATAGGCATTTGAAACTCTGGTCTTTCTTACTCTGGTTACCAGAAGGGTAACACCAGGTGTGACTGGAAGGTTGGCTGAGTCTACAGAGAAGATATTACATGTGAGAAGAGAGAGGCCAGAAAAGTGTGTGTCGGAGTCCAGGTGGGAAAGCGGGATCCACTCATATGGGGAGGTTTTGGTGCCTCCTAGCTAATAAATGAATGTAGAAGAATTTATTGGAGACTCATTGAATTGTCTCATACAATCCATTAGTGAGCATATTTTTGAGGAGACTGTAGAAAATCTCTTCTATTTAATGGAGGTTGCTCCTAATTAATTGAGTGACCTGCCAGCTGTTGCAAACTGGCTCAAGTCATCTAGCAACATAGATATTAAAGAATTTAATGACCATAATTGTGCTAAACAGTAAGGAAGAAAAGTACAGGTATCAATCTCACCTGGTATGTGAATTGGGGAAAAATTTCCTGAGGAACTTGTTTGGTAAAGAGAGGTGAAAGTAACTCTTCATGCTGAAGATCCTGAGGGTTTAAGAAAAGTCCTAGATTTTTGGAGTGAGGGGTTCTAGAAAGGCTATGAGATAGGGCTGGAGAGCCATATGAAGGATTTCTGGCTTTATCCAAAGAGAAAAAAGAAAGCCAAGGAAGGAGTGACCCTGGTTAATTACATTTTAAAGGAATGCACTTCTTCATTAAAAACACAATTTGGCTATAATGGGCAAAAGAATTGTGTGAAAAAAAATAAAGAATTTGTGTGTGTGTGCACATGTGTAGGCGTTAGGCAAAGAGTAGATGGATGGCTGAGTCCAACTGAGGTTATTATTACCAAAATCCAGGCAGAATTCTTGGAGGCTTGGGGCAGCCTGGGTGGCTTGGTGGTTTAGGGCCGCCTTCAGCCCAGGACGTGATCCTGGGGACCGGGGATCAAGTCCCACGATGGGCTCCCGGCATGGAGCCTACTTCTCCCTCTGTGTCTCTGTCTCTGTCTCTCTCTCTCTCTTTCTGTCCCTCATGAATAAATAAATAAAATCTTTAAAAAAGAATTCTTGGAAGCTTGAACCAACGGTGCCACTATAGGTTAGAAAGAGGTGAATGGGTTAGAGATAAATACTTAGAAAAATCTTTGGTGGTTAGTGATTTGATAGGATTTAGGCAAGGATTTTTTTTTTTTTTTTAATGCTTCTAAGGTATCCTTCCCTAGTCCTATATAAATAGAGGTTGAATATTAAAGCTGGGTAAGACATCAGGGAATATTTGGTGCAAATATCTCTTCAATTATAGAGAAGCTGACACAGCCCGTAGTAATAAAGGGAGTTGTCCTTCTGCACGTAATTGGTCAGTTAATGCAGAATTTAGGCGTGAACCAAAGCACCTGCTGTTTGCATTACTTTTCCTCAGCCAATGGAATAGCATTTTCCCTTCCCACACACACATTCCCTTATGGATACTAAATAATTTCTAAATGTACATGCAAAAGCACACTGGAGTATTTTCAACAATAAAGCCCTAACATATTTTTTTTATTCTTTGTTTCTTCTAAAAATGTTGGATATTACCCAGTAGATTATGATTCAGTGGGCCATTAGACCATAGTTTACAATTATTCACATGAATGGCATATATGGAGATAAATGCTCTCCTGAAAAACCACCTCTCAACTAATTTGGTGTAGCTTAGATCTAGTATCTAAAATCTAAAAAAGTCATACTGCATGTGCATGTAATTTGACAAAGATATCACTTAGATTTTGACTAGGGTTTAGTCTAAGTCATCCTATTTCCCATCTTTTGGGAAAATCTGCAGCATTGCAGAAACTCAGATGTCGTTACTGCTAAAACTTTAGTATTTCCATCCTGCTACACTGAATAAATGCCAAGAACTTTTGAATTCTTTTTTGGATAATTCAGCCTCAATACAATCTACTACAAGTTTAATCAAGGGAAACCAAGGGAAAAATGAAATAGATGTTGCTATTCAAATGGCAGCATTTAGATAAAGGACTGCATAAACATGGACATTTAATTTTATTGAAATTTAAATGAGTTTACTACTCATTGGATATAAGGTCTGTTAATTAAGGCATGAGTGCCTTGTAAATCCTGGATGAGTGCATATTTGCCACATCCAGTTGTGGCTGACAACAGTCCTTTGTACAAAATGGAGAATAAATCTAAACCAATTAAGATACTGTATGTGTAATTATGAATATTGTAAATGAAATGAGGTGACTATGGATTGTGCATTTTAACATGTGTTAGAAGAGACTATGTTGCATTAATTCTTGGTGACTTTTTGCTGATTGTCCCGCTCTGCGGGGATAATATGCTACTAACTAATCATCTTTTGGGCAGGTTACTCTAGCCTCCAATAAAGAGGTATTATATAAAATCATATGGAAATCTGGTCTTTGTTCACAACCAATGATGATGATTTTAGGGAGTATTTTCTTTACAGCACTGTGTTAGAAGGGCTTTTGGCATGCTAAAATGATTAAGACATAATCTTCATATCAGAGAACTGACAATCTTGTCGGGATGCAGGCACAGAAATGAGTTATGAAAAGTGAGATTATAATCAAAAGGTACAGAGAACACAAAAGGGGTAGCAATTCATTCTAACATGGGGGTTATGGAGATTCTTGAGCTGGGTTTTCAAAGATGGAAGGCGTATCTCAGATGGTGAAGGGCATTTAAATCACTACAGCTTTCTTAAATCACTGCAAAGAGTACTTCTTGAGAGGAAATCCAAGTTACTGATTTAATTTAGATGATATTTAAAAAGGTTGTCTAAAATTTGCAAAAAAGGCAAGAGGATTGGGCAGCCCAGGTGGCTCAGCAGTTTAGCACTAGTAAAGTCTAAAAAAAAAAAAAAAAAAAGCAAAAGGATCACTGCTTGTTTTCCCCATGTTGTAAAGAACATGGTCTTATTTAATTCTTTTATGGACATACCTCTATTTTTACTATTTACTATTTATTATATGTAAGCCTGTGTGAAATCATACGTTGTTAACATGTAGACTCTATTCTGTGGAGGTGCAAAAGATTTCTGTTCCCTTGATAGATGACTCTGAAACTTGTGATATTATTATGTGGGGGGGACATGAAACAGTCTTTCCAATTCTGCCTTGAACCGGCTTCCCCATCCTGATGGTTTTCCTATTTTTTTTTTTTTTTAAGATTTTACTTATTCATTTATGAGAAACACACAGAGAGAGAGAGAGAGAGAGGCATAGACACAGGAAGAGGGAGAAGCAGGCTCCATGCAGGGAGCCTGATGTGGGACTCGATGCTGGGTCTCCAGGATCAAGCCCTGGGCTGAAGGCGGTGCTAAATGGCTGAGCCACCCGGGCTGCCCTGGTTTTCCTATTCATGAGTTAAATATATCCTTGCTGTCTTTATTCTCATTAGAAAGATAGTTCTATTTTTAATTTATTAGACATACTAGTTTGATAAAATATACACTGAAATTCATAATTTTAAAGTCATTTCTCCATCTTATGTAGGAGTTGGTGTCATCCCACCAAACGGAAAGGAGGATGGCCTTCTCCTCTACCCTTTTAATTTCCTTGGCTCTCTGGACAAGCCTCAGAGAAATGATTAGACTTGAGAGGATCCTTCTGTTTATGGAAGTGTTCCAGATAAAGAAGCGAAGCAGGTCCCAGCACTGTTTTAGTCACTGATAAAGGAGAGAGTGAACAAGTGGACTTCAGACCTTCTTTTCTTTGTTGGAGTGTCCTCTGCAAAACACGTCCTATTTGTTGGCTTTAGAAATCAGAAAGGAGAACTATTTAAAAGGCTCATCTGTGTTGCTTCAGCTCTATTTTTTTTTTTCAGATATATCTGCATCTGAGGCAAAAGTATGGACGTTTTTTAGCTCCATTTTAAATATTTTTATGAATTGAGAATATAATCCATTTCTTAGGAGAAAAGAGATGGTACTTGGAAAGCCTCTTATGAGCTGATAAAGAACAAAAGTGCTACTCCAGTCCTCTTGTCTGAGACATGGAAACTTTGCAGGACTTCTGTTTACTACTGCTTTCCATTCCCTATTAAATAAAGAAAAGATGCTTTGATTGAATGATCATCCTGGGCGTGGACTACTTAAACATTACTTCACATGTATACACACATTTCATTTTATCCTCAAACATACCTTGTGAGGGCCATATCATTTTTTTGGAAATAATATACTACCTGCCTCAATTTTGGTAGTGTATTTCTTCATGAAGTGTTTTTTTTCAGGAAAGACTCCTCAGTGATCTTATCCAAGGCTACACCCTAGGGGCTAGTTCACAGTCCAGATATTTTCTACCTTTTCTCATGGTCTCGGAGGTGAGAGAGTCTGCAGTCTAGATATACGTCTAGGTATAGGCATAGCCTTTTCTCATTTAAAAGAAAATCCTGAACAAGGGAAATCCAATATTTTAATGGGAAAACGTGCAAAAATTATTTATTACATTTATTATTTAGTACATTTGAATTCTCCCCACTACTACTTTCTCCTTTTTCTCCCAGGCTTTCATTTTGCTATTCAAAGCAACAATTTGCTCAGGGCAAATTTTATTAGCATTTGAGCTGATAATGTACAGTATGCAAATTGGATATGAGAGCTGCTATTGCAAAAAAAAAAAAAAGCCAATCTAATTTGGGAATCTGATCTCTATTTGCAATTACTTACCCATGTCACTGCTGCCCAACATGCATCCTTGGGCCAGATGCATGATGCCCTGCAGAGTATCATAACATTCAGTTGTTAATTTTATAGTCCATTCTAGCATGGGAAGAATGGCAGAGGCCGCCCACAGCAGAAGACAGCCAGCTGTGAAGCAGTTAAATGTTTGCCTTCCCCTGTGAATGGTAAGAAAAGTCTTTCTAAGGCAACTATACAGACTTCAGTACTTGCATATTTATGCTACAAAAGAAAGCAACCATAAATTTACATTTCTAACAGCCAGACTATGGTAGAGATGGGAAGGAAGAATAGTAATTTTTACAAAGGCGTTGGACAATAAAATTGATTCTTTACGAAATCTGGCCCAACTTTAATATATAATTATTGAAAATAGAAGTTGCTTTGCTCCTAATTAAACCAAGAGTTGTTCTTCACACTGGTTGTTCTTGAATCCATTGTTAATCAAATTTGTTCAGGGCTTACTACTATTATTGTGGCAATACCTTATTTATCTGGCTGTCAGGGATGAGCTATTCTACATAGTGAATTTCCCAGATAACTTAAGCATACAGCTTCAAGTGCATAAACCTTAAATAAAAGAACAATTTTGATGAAAACACACCTAAAATGTATTATGGACCACCTGCTATCTTAAATGGTGTATTTAAAATAATTAACACTTTTTTCTTAATGTAGTCAGCATTTCCCCAGAACTATCACATGGGACCACATGGGAGTCTGGCAGGAAATAAAAAGGCAGTGACAGTAATGGCAATAACTACTTTCTTTGACCCTAGCTGCCTTTCGTTACTGCAGGAATCCCGAATCCACCCCCACCCCCACCACCATAATGATTTCTGAAAGCACCTAAGGATGTGTCCTATGTTCTGAGGGAAAAGGGACAATTCTCAAATACTCCATGGTGTCTTTTTCTGCTCCTGATCTCTTGAGTGATGTGGACACATGGAGACGCCTCAACTCCACCACTGCAGCTGGGCCTGCTGCCACAGACAGGGTAATCTAGATTGCTCAAACTGTCCTTGCTGCACTGAGTTAAGATGTCACTAAAGTGAATGTTGCCTCCTGATACTGGCATGCCACGACTTCTGTCACCTGTGATGAAGTGAGGGCTATCATACCCCCCACCACCATGCCGGGGGACTTGCTGACTCGGTGTCATTTCCTGTGATGTCTGCAAGCTCCTCTGGGGCAAGGTCACATCTCTGAAGCTGCTGTGTCCAAGGAGAGAGGACATTTGCTCTCACTTTTGAATTATTTTGGCCCTAAGAACTCAAAGAAATTTATATGGCAACAGGTCTCTCATTTCTTAATTGCAGCCTCATTATTCCTTAGGAATGGACAAGTTCATGGCGATTCAGCTAAAGGATAATATGAGTAACAGATACTGTGGGTGCCTCAAGTACTCTTTTCTGAAGGCTGCTCTAAGATTGTTCTTTAAAATAGATAATCTTGTGTGTAACTCCCCAGCCCTTCTGATATGCCCACACATGGCTGAATCTCGGTGGGTACACAATTTAGGCTCAAGGCCCTCCAGAAACACCTGAGAGTTGCTATTATTATGACAAATTAGCTTTTTACTGGGTAGCTAAATAGTAGTTAGAGCCTCACTTCCTCATTACCAGGCTGTCAACTCTAAGTGTGGCTGCCCCAGAGTCCTTCCCCTCTAATTGCCTGTTTTCAATCTATTATGATTTGACAACACAGCTAACCAAGGTTGGTGGTACTTTACTGAAACATGAATCTGTAAAGTATGATGAAAGATCTTATTGCAGTAGTTTTCAACATTTTTGAGATCACACAGCTTTTAACGGCATATACCGAATGATCAAAAGTCTTTCAAAAACAGTTTTAAAGATTAGGTTTAATTACAACGCAAATAGTACTTGAGTATACATCTTACAAAATACTAACAATTATTGCTCTGTTATCTTGGACCTATTTAAATATATTGTCACTGTATTGGTTTTTTTTTTTAGAACTTTTTTTTTTTTTTTCATTCCATTCTCTTCTAGTTTGTCATATTCTGGTAAACACTTCTTTGAAACATGTTGTTTTAGATAGCTCGAATTCATGGCACAGGACCCACTCAGCCCAGTCTTCTGTATGACAGATGTCTCTGAAACAGTATGATCAGGACCCAGTAAGACCAAAATGTGGTTTGGGTTTGCAGAGAGCCACACCAAGGTGCCACAGCACACTGATTGAGAACCAAGCTGTTGCTTTTTTTTTTTTTTTTTTTTTCCCACCAGGCTCTTCTCCAGTTCGTGGGGCATGGACATAAGTGTTGTGCATCTGTCCCTGTGGTTTCTATTCCTCAGAGGCCTAAACTACGTATGTTCACATTCTAGGCATACTGAAAAGTTGCCCTACATTTTGTCTCCAGGTAAATACCATGTCTCTAGACTACATAATATCTAAGATCTCTCTGAACTCAAACAGCCTCTGTGATAAACTGCTCTTGGGCCTCTACACTCACTTCTAGGCCATGCATTTATAATAAACTGGCTCCCTGGCCTGCTCTCTAATCTCTCCTCAACCTTTCTTCTACTTGCTCGGTTTAGTCTTTTTGGCAATAATTAATAATTGTAGTACTATCTGAGTCAAGAGAAGGAAAACCTTCTTTTCTTTTGAACCATCTTTCTATAGATCAATTTTTGATACACCAGGCTGTATTATGGATCTTGAGAGAAAATGTAAGTAAAGATTAAAACTTTTTTTTTTTTTTTTTTGAAAAACCACCTGCCCTCTGAATTTCCATACATTCCAAGAAGGAACAGAAGATCTATAATTTCTCTGTGTCGCTCATTTCTCCCCCCTCCCACAACGAGGAAGAGGCTTGTATGGAGTATGTACTGGGTGGCTGTGGTGGCTATGTTAATTCCCTTGGGTGGCTCTACAAAATGACCACAAACTGGGTGGACTAACACAACAGAAACTTGTTCTCTCGTAGTCCTGGAGGCCAGGAGCCTGAAATCAAGGTGTCAGCAGGGGCATGCTCCCTCCAAAGGCTCCAGAGAGAATCCTTCCTTGCCTGTACCTGGCTTCCTTGGCAATCTCTATCTCCTAGCTACACTTCATTTGCTGACTCTGTTGTCACAAGATCATCTTCTCTGTGTATCTTCTGAATCTTGCTCCTTTTAAAATGCAGGCTGGCAGTGTTCCTGCTGATATAAAATTCTTTAAAATAAAAACTTGTCAGTATTTTTCTATGTAATTAAAAGGGTGTAAGCCCTCAGGCAAGAGGACCCTCCACCAATCTTACCTGGATAAGTTTGTTTTTATTCCTGGCTTCTGTTGAGATGGTTGATTAGATCCACTGGTCACAAGCTTATTCTTCCCAACAGAAGATTTTCCAGCTACATCCCGAGAGATCAAGAATTCCACTTGTGTTATCATTTAGCCACTTGTAATATGAGTGAGTCTCTGGCTTTTGTTTTTGTTTTTGTTTCAGGAATCTCAGCCCCTCAGCTCCAGGAGGTAAGAATTTCTTTTAGGGCAGACACAGAACCTTGCAGGTCATTTATGCTGCAGTAGAGCAGGGAGTTTGAAAGCCATAAACTCATCCTTTTCCTTACCCACTTCCTCCGTACAGTTAGGAGCAATGAGTCACTTTCATTATTATACTCATTAGTTCGACAAAAATGTTCTAAGATATCAATACATAGTTACCCAGAAGCTCGCCTTTTACATCTGTAAAAAATCTTACATTTTGATGAATGGCATCCAATGGTGATATTTTTCATGTCTCAATTTCCACATTACCCCATGGACCATCAGCACCCTCTTTAACACTGGTGTTAGGATCATTAGTGCCTCCTTTTAATTAGTTTACAGAACTAGTTCCAGAATCCCCAGGACCAATTCGGAAAACTCATCCTTAAGACGCTGTTTCTCTAGAAACACTCCTAGTACCAGACTGTCTCGGCCAGGGTTCTTCAGAGAAACAGAACCAGGAGAATATACATATTAAGAGATTTATTTCAAGGAATTGGCTCACAGGATGTGAAGGATGCCTCATCTGAATGTTGTAAGGCAGGCTGACAGCCCAGGATGTCTTGGGTGGGAACTGGTGCTGCAGTTTTAAAGCAGAGTTTCTTCTTTCTCAGGGAAACATCAGTTTTTCGCATTTATGTCCCCCTGACTGATTAGCTGGGGCCCACCCATGTTATGGAGAATAATCTCCTTTACTAGAGTCAATGGGTTGTCTGTGTTCACGACATCTAAATTACTGTTTTTTTTTTTTTTTTAAGATTTTATTTATTTATTCATGAGAGGCAGAGACACAGGCAGAGGGAGAAGCAGGCTCCATGCAGGGATCCCGATGTGGAACTCGATTCCAGGACTCCAGGATCACACCCTGAGCCAAAGGCAGGTGCTAAACCGCTGAGCCACCCACCCAGGGATCCCCTAAATTACATTGTTTGATTGAATACTTGGGTACTATGGCCAGGCAAAGCCGACATAAGACTAACCAAAATTGCAGAGGAGAGAGTAGGGCCACCGAGGGAAGCCAGCCAGGCTGGACTCACTGGGTATCACTCCTGTTCCACGTAGGGCGGAGCATTAAAAGGTGATCTGAGAGCAGAGCATAGAGGTTGTCAAACTCTGTTGGGAGGAGAGGAGGGAGTGGCTGTGAGCACAATTGGCCTTTTTCATATAAACTATCTTGGAGTGTTTTTCACATAATGACGTTGCAGAAGCTTTACAGAGAGAACAAGGGAAACGACAACCCCCCATGTGTAGTTCCTCTAACAAGCATCCAATGTGATGCCAGATTTCCCCAACAGGCCTCTCTGCAAAAATGTTGGCTTGCCAAGCCTTCGTGCTCCTTTTAAAAAGTGCTGTTTTGATAATGGCCCACATTCTATGGATTTCCTCGGAAGGATCATGGCTGATCATTAAAAGGTTTTTAATGGATTGGCTCCAGGCTCCCAGGCAAATGTGTCCTCAGGTTGCTGTTAACATTCCCCTACATTTGTGTGGTGTGCAAAGAGCTTTCACATACATTTCCCTCTTGATTATCCTTCTTCCTCTCTTCTTGCTGCTCTGTATTTCTCTCCCTCTCCCACCTCTGTTCCTCTGCCCCCCATCCCACCCCTGGCCTCTTCCTTTGCACCTGTTCGCTGGCCACTCTTTTCCACTCCTCTCTTTCCTTGGCTCTCAGTCACCATTTAAATGGACCAGGATAAGGGCATTTCACTCTTTAGCAAACATTGGGTTAGTTTTCTTGATATATATTTCTTGATATATTTCTAAATATATATTTAAAGGGTATGAGTCAATGTTTTATGTTTTATTTTTATTTTAAAATTAAACTAATCATATTTTATTGATTTTTCTTGTCTGTATCTGCCACCTTCTCTTGCCTGTTGTCATATTATAGTTTTCTATTTTATCTTGACTAAAATCTGTTCTCTCCTGATAAGACCAGCCTGCCTTATGCATGGGGCAGAGTAGGGACAGGGCTGAGAGTCCACAAAAATTTTAGGGGCCCAGGAAAATGTTTTAATATCAGAGAGGAAAAAGAAAACATAGTCTAGCCTGGATTATATATATTCACCTTTATGCAAATACAGTGAGGTATGTGTAAATAAAATGAACTGTGTGTGTGTATATATATACATATATATGAATTCATATGTAAAATATACATGAATAAATGAATGCAGCCAGGATTATATGAAAAAAAGAAAAAATATAGTCTAGCCTTGATTATATTCATTTATATACTAACACAGTAACCAAATAAAGCATATATATGTATGTTTCTGTATATATATGCAATAAAATATATAAACATAAATAATGTATTTTATATAAAATAAATATATAAATAAGATATGAAATGGAGGAAGAGGTCCATAAGGATGATGTGGAAGACATAATGCAGCCCTGGATGAAACAAAGTAGTTTAAAAACACATAGACATGGGGTGCCTGGATAGCTCAGTGGGTTAAATGCCTGCCTTCAGCTCAGGTCATGATCTCAGGGTCTTGGGATCGAACCTGCTTCTCCCTCTCCCTCTGCAGCTCTCCATGCTTGTGTTCTCTCTCTCTCTCTCTGTCAAATAAATAAATAAATAAATAAAATCTTCAACAACAACAACAAAAACACATAGGACTGAGCTCCTGCTCTGTAAAAACTCTTCAATGACTCCCTGTTGCATTTAGGATAAAGAGCAAAATGCTTTCATGTAATAGAAGCTTTTCACCCTTGAACTTATACATTATACATTTTCCAAATAAAATCTGTTACATAAGAGTTTTCCTGGAAATTTATCGTTCACTGAAAGTGACCGTAACTTTAGATAAAGGCTGATTTGAACACACCTGGCAGTGACTCACTCTTCTGGTTGATCTATGCGAGGTAAGTAAACCCAGGTTTTCCAGGTAAAGGAAACGCTTTTCATTTGGTTTGGGGGGCAATTACCTGCTCAAATGTCTCTTTTTAGAAAAAGGGTATGGTCTATTTTTTTTTTTTTTTTTCTTATGGGTTCCTGCTGGTGACTATGTGGCCTGACTTGATGAAAGGTAGGCCGGACTTGCCAGATCTAAATAAAGTTCAGCTGATAGAACTTTGATTTTAAGCATGAGGAAAAAGTCCCAGCTGCTTATAGGCAGGCATCTTGGACGTTCTCTGCTTTTGACACAAAGCCCTCAGCCTAACAGCTGCAGGGTAGGCTAGGAAGCAGCTCAGCTTGCAATACACCAGAGGCAACTCCAGGTAGAGGGAGTAAAAGAAGGGAAAATACTAAAGGGTTTCTTTTGATGTAAGCTCTTCACTTGTTAGAGCAGATTCTAAGGATATTTCTTTCCCCCACCTTTTATTGAATTTTATATCATTGTGGTAAGAGCACATAAAATGAGATCTACTCTCGTAGCAAATGTTTAAGTGTACAAGATAGCATTGTTGACTGTAGGTACAACGCTATACAGTAGATCTCTAGAGCTTGATTCATTGTCTTAAATGCCTTTACTGTGATTTTTCTTTTAATTTCTCTTTCTTCTAAAAGGAAGTTTTTAAAACAAAAGGCCAAGATTCACCTCAATCCTGTTGTATTAATACAAGCTGGTAAAGCCCATTTCATCTATAGGAAAATATACACCAAAACTAGATGATGAAGTTAACTATTGGGGATCTGAAACTTTTAGAAAGGCCACATAATAAATGCTGTGATGGCTCTCAAGGGCCATTCTTGAGAATAATAAAACCTGAAGCTACAGAAAGAGGCTGTTTGTTCAGGACTGACACAGATACAACATTTCTTTTGCAAGATGTGAGCTGGGAGTTAGGGTATTTCTCTTTTCAAAAGGGGGTAGGTCACTGTGAGAACTTTGGACTGGCTTTGATTTGCCTCTGGGGCTTAAGGTTAAATGGTTTTCTCTTTGTGGAGGCTCCTGTGTCTTTCTGCCTATGTTAGGTTTAGGTAAGAATGTGAATCCGTCTCAAGTGTCAATTACTTGTTAAAAATCTATTCAGTGGCACAAAAATCCCACCAATTCAATTAATAATATCGTAAAAAATATTGATCTCATTTCTATTATGAATACCAACGACGAACTCAATAATGTAAATGATTTCATTTATTACCTATTTTATCTGTAAGGAATAGTATAATCAAAAGACCTTAGCAAATAGTATTTCTTAAACGCTAGAAGAAGCTGAGTTTTTTCATTTTTTATAGAGTCCGAAAATAAACTATGCTTTTGTAGCACCTAATCTAAGGCAATATGCATTACTGGCTTCCTTTAAAAAATGAAGTAAATTCTCCCCCCCCCACACACACACAGATTAGCTCTGTAGAATTAAGCAATTCATTGGGACTCAGTCTCCTCATCTGTGAAACAATAAAACGAGGAGTCAGAATGAGCATTCCATTATATTTCTTCTAAATTGCCTTCTCGCTCAATCATTCTGATTCTTAGTAATATATCTGCATTTCAACTTAAATTTTTCTCATCAATAAAACACTTAACTGCTCATTTTATAAATATAACTTAAGCTTTTTAAGCCACTGCTACTAAAAAAGCAATGAGAACCCAGTTTGATGAAAGTGAACAGAAATATTCAAATTTGATATATTGCCGTTGTAAGTATTAATAGAGAATCAAATATTATACAATTCCCCACTCTTCAATGATTACAGAATAAAAAAGTACTATTACTGCTTTTCATGCATGCTACTTTTCTCTTTCCAATTATTGTATGAATCAGCAGCAAAAAAATCCCCTTTCAGCAACCTCCCTCTGTTTTATTCAAATAGCAGTAACTGTTCATTTTAAAGAAAAGACCTGAAATAAATATCACTGGTAGAACTTTAACATTAGTCTAAAAATGGCTTTTGAAAGATAATTTCTATAAAATCCATTAGAGTAAAAAGTTGTATTTGAGACGGTGTAGATTAAAATTGAGAAAACATGTACCTGGCCCTTTAAATGATCCCAATATTATAAAATGCCAGATCATTCTATGAGCTGCAGGAGTCTCAGTCTTTGTGGGTGGAGAAAAAAGAAAATGACAGTGTGACTGCAGTGATCTGGGATTGATGACACTTACAGGTAAAGAGGAACTATTTCTGTGCTAAATAGGTTAATTTTTGGCAGAGTGACTCTCTGATCTAGTTAAGTTAATGAGACTTTTTCTGAATTAAACCAAGTTGGTGAGCTTTGCTAAAGCTTTGGAAGCTGTCAGAATTCTGCCAACAATAGACACTTGCAATATTTGAAAACAATAAGCATCTCTTGAATAATCAGGCATTGCTTTAAGAAATATTAAATGTCTTGGTGAACAGAATTAAGAAATTGAATATACATTTTAATGGGTAGGCAAATTTTTTAGAGTTTGATAAACTACTTTTCTCATTTGTTTCATAAGCCTTGACTATGATATTGATTAAAGAGACGTGTGAAGAAGAGAATAAAAAAAAAACAACATAGCAATTGATGTCACTATTATATAAAACCTAAGAGGTAAGAAGGGAGTGAGAGCCATGTTCAGTTACCCACGCCTCTGCTGCCTAGTGTTTCTCTTTCCAAAATTTGTCTCTTGTTGAGGACATGCCCATAAACCAATGCTTACAGATCACTGGGCAATAAAAGGCCAAGTACAGGCCTGTCTCTAAGCAAACATGTGAATAAGTCTTAGCCTTGAGCTCCTATTTCAGCCTCTCTTCCCAAATTCCAGTTAAGGTATATCCTCCCCTTTCTCATGAGCCAGCCTCTCCTGCCACACCCACCACCAGCCACCCCTTTCTCAACCTAGCATCTCACCAGTATCTGCTGGCCTATTTTCTGCGCTGTATAATTAACAGCTTGTGCTCATCTTGGTAAGTGACTGAAGGGAATAAGGCTCCAAAATAGCTCATTCCTTTCACATTCTGTTATTGTCATTAACCGTATCAATGCTTCCTAGATTTGTGGATTTTATAGTCCTGCAAAATTTCAACAGTAACAACAAAATTGGGAATATGTATGTGGGGGGAGTAAGATGGAGCTATTACTTCGGTGATGGATTGATAGGAAGAGAATATGGACACCTACACACACACACACATACACACACCACTCACACACCATATATGCATGTGCTGCAGGATCCAATATATTTGTCCACTGACACAGAAATTAATGGATATGATGCAGCTACATAGAGCAGGAATAGATGTGCCATGATTCAGTGCAGCTTTTCCCTTACCCCTCGTTTCTCTATAGAGCATCCCTATCCATCTCTGTAGAGTATCTACTGGTACCAGCCAAGCTGGTAGAAGCCTTCAGAACTGAGAAAGAAGCTCAATTCTTGCTTCACCATAAACCCTTGTATGATTTTTATCACCACCCAAGAGGCAGTTATAGTAAGCATCTATGCACTTCCACTGAGGAGATATCTACATCAAACGTACTGTTTTCTAGATTTTGAGCCAACTCAACATGAGTGAGGTGGTGTTCACGTGATAGGGAGAGGAGAAAGCGAGAGAGTGTGTATACCTCTCTGAACACCTCTCCTACCTTCTTCAGAAAGACGGATTGCCTGTCCCAGTTTCTTTTTGCCAAGTACACTAATCAAAATATGATGATAAAATAAGAACACTACCACCTCTTTACACTGATACTTTATTAAAATATATTTAATATTATCATAAAAAAGTCATAATCTCAAAACAATAGGAAGTCCTTATGTCTCTGAAGGCCAGAGAAAGCCATATTAGTGAATGGAGATGCTTCTCTATTATATTTTCAACTCATTGAACTACATCAAAGGTATAGATGAATTAAGCTGATTAGTCAACAGCTTTGATCTTACACGGGTAAGCTGGTTGTACCAGGTTGCCTTTCCCTTGCAATATATTCACATACACCAGGTGGCAGTAAGGAAGCATATAAAAGCTAGTAGCTTTCATCTGAACCGAGGATTCATAAATTTAAAACAACCCTCTTATGTCTCAAAATTCAACTAATTTGATTATTGAGAAAAACTAATCACCATGATAAAATCAAGCCTACAGAGCAAAAGCCAAAAGCACCATAACCCTTCAAACTAAATGTTTGTTAAATTTTTTCATTGAACTATCTTTTGGTATATTTTTCTCTGACCTCCATGTTCTCTCTTCAGTGGCTTGTTTTTAATGTGTGATTTACCCAGAAATTAGACTTTGTTATATTAAAAGCCAAAATCACAGCTTCCACCACCCTTGAGTCCATCACTATTTCTGTCTGCCTGAATGTATTCCCACATGCCTGTGTTGCTTCAGCCTACCTTCCAAGACCTTCCCATCACCTGTATGATGGGATGCTTGTTACTCCTACTCCTCACTCTCAGCTATCAGTTCTTCAAAATGATGCATCTGCCAGCTGTTGGCAGCTGCCCCCCACAGTGAATTGTACAACTGACAGGAAAGGATAGATTTACCCATCTCGTGTGACATTTACACTCAGGAGCTGTTAAGGCATTTTAGTCATGCCAACAAAGGAGATTTGGGACTTAAAGACATTCTTGCTGAAACTGCAGGAGATAATGGTCCTCAGTTATGGATTGTGAAGATGATGAGAGAGAAGAAGATTAATGTGAAGTGTAGGGGAGTGTATTAGCTCAGGCCATAGACCAGGTGGCTTAACCAACAGAAATTTAATCTTCACACTTCTGGAGGCTGAAAGACAGAGCAGGCTGCCGGCATGGTTGAGTCTAGTGAGAGCTGTCACTCTGGCTTGCAGAGAGCCACCTTCTCAAGCCCGGTTCTCTTCCTCTAATTCCTACCTCATGGCCTCACCTACACCTAATTACCCACTAGATGCCTCCAAATACCATCATCACCTTGAAGGCTGGCACTTCAACATATGAATTTTGTTGAGGGGGCAGCACATTGAGTCTACAACAGCAAAGAATATGGGGTCATGGGATTAAAAGGGAATGTTAAATCTGTGGTGTTTGCCCTCATTCTGATTGGTTTCTGTAGCTGGACTTAAGTGGGTACCAAAAGGATGGTGACTTTTTGTTGCATCAACTAGTCTAATTGTTCTCAACCCTGACTTGGAGAGATTCAAAAATACTGAGAATTGGTATTTCCAATTGGTAAATTGGTATTTACATTCTGAATTAATACTTCTAGAATGAGGTCGGAAAATTGTTTTACTTTTCCAGGTGATTTTAAAGTAAAGCCAAGGTTGAGAGCCAGTGATTTAACCAAATTATGAAGGGATATCCCTTCCATTGTGGTGCTTCTGCCTTAATCATGGTAAGAATAGTTGAAATATAATCTGTACTTGGCTCATTGAGAAGACGAGGACAGAAATCCAATTTCTTTTCTGTTGTCTTGTGTTTTTATTAAGTAAACTATTTTAATGTATGAATTATTAATTTATGAATTTGCAGTAGGAATCTGTGCTGTTTTATTAGAGTGGTCAGAGAATCTTTAGAAACCTATTTTTCTCCCAAGAATTTATCTGTATAACTGATAATATACAAATAAGGAAAACACACAAATATGCAAAAGAAACTCCATATTTATTTATTTATAGAGCATTAGAATGGGCAAACCATAAAGACTGTCTACACTAGTGTTTTTTGAATTGGGACTCTGATCTGGTAGTGTTGTGAAATCAACTAGGGTTGCAACCAGCATTTTTTTTTTTTTTTTAAGAAAGAAATAATACAGGATATAATAGGAAAGATTGGGAGATAAAATATCATCATCTCCCACATGCAGTAAGAGTAAGGGCTAGCAGTGTGGAAATTTTGTGAAACTTTTTTGCCAGGTAAAACCTCTTTTCTTACAGGGGTTGGTCATCAAAATGTTTGAAAGCCACTAATCTGAGTCAGTGCTCTTACTGTAACAGATGGAAACAATGGATCTCAGGGAAGCTAAGAAAATTGCTTTGCATTTATGCAGTTTGTTTGTGGATAAGACTGGTTTGACACCAGACTTCCTGAATACTCTCATTTTTGGATTTCTTTCAGGGAGTATCAGGTCATGTGAAGCAGAGTCTCTAGAAAACATGAGGAGGTAGGTGAGTGGAGGATGTGAGATGGGTTTGTGTATGTCTGCTATTTTCACCATAAGAATCTTTGATGTAGACATCTTTCCTGCAAGCATTTGGCTGCAAATGTTTTCACGGTATAACTAGTTGGCTGTAAGGCAGTTTTCATGGTATAACTAGTTGGCTATAAGGCAGTTTTGTGTTAAAAGATAAAATAACTGGTTGACAGTTTGGTTCCATTTCTTCATTGACAAATTTCCCATTTTTATATTATGTAAAAACTTAGCCCTTGTGATGAGCCCACACAATGATGAGTAGACATGGTGATCTTAAAATAGCAGCTGATAACGACTATGTAGATCAACTTGATGGAAAATACAATGATGGAACTCACTGCAAATGTGAAATAAGAGACTGTAAAGCCAGATTGCATAGTAGGCTATATGAGAAAGTGGTAATATATCAGTTACAATGAACAAACTTGGTTGCATTCACATTCCCCATGGAACTTAGGAACGCCTATCAGTGGACACATGACAATACGCCAAGAATGGACAATGTGTAGAAGTGTAGAAGGCTTTCACAACACACTATGAAGCTCAGTTATAAATTTGAATCCTAGTATTTGGAAAATCGATCCTTTCTTAGTGAAGGAAGAAATTGAGAATTAATTTTATTAATTTTTTCATGTTTCATTACATCTTTTTCAATGCCTCTCTTTTTTATTCTTCATCGTTTTATCTTTTATGGCAAAATTGCCATTATGACCATTAGTTACACAGTGAACGTGTTTATGGTGAAAATACTCCTGGCAAAGATGTTATGTTGAAACTACCGAGGACCATGTTTGTGGTGGGCAGTGTTTGTATTTAGTATATAAGAGGAAGAAAATAAATAGGATTCTTTCATAGATCATGTTAAGCAAAAGACTTCAAGTTTGAGGAGGTTAAACCATAGAAAAGACTGAATTCAAATCTATAATTCTTATATAAACATAATAGACTTTGTAGTCGACCATTTTCCACATCTTTTAAAAATTTTCTTTCATTCCATTCTACTCTTCTATCAGTATCATAATCTATCTATATTAAACAGAAATCATCATTTTGGGAAAGTTATATGAGTTAAAGAACAGGGTGGAGCAGGATAGGGAGAGATCAGAGCTGGAAAACAACAGTATGTAGCTGTTGGAATCCAATAAGTAGGTGATAAGGACTAAATTAAGTCAGTGACAATGGTAATGAGGGCAGAGAGAATCCATGAGGCCATTTCAGTGTGCAATAGATCAGATATGGGAAAGGACCCATTAGAGGGTGGTGGTTTTATTTTATTTTATTTTTTTTTATTTTTAGTTTTTTAATTTTATTTATTTATTTATGATAGTCACACAGAGAGAGAGAGAGAGAGAGAGGCAGAGACATAGGCAGAGGGAGAAGCAGGCTCCATGCACCGGGAGCCCGACGTGGGATTCAATCCCAGCTCTCCAGGATCGCGCCCTGGGCCAAAGGCAGGCGCTAAACCGCTGCGCCACCCAGGGATCCCGAGGGTGGTGGTTTTAAAGATTAATGTCCTCACTTGCATCTTAATCACTTGGGATCATTGTTAAAATTCATATTCTTTTTTAATTTTTTTTTTCAATTTTCATTTATTTATGATAGAGAGAGAGAGAGAGAGAGGCAGAGACACAGGCAGAGGGAGAAGCAGGCTCCATGCACCGGGATGCCCGATGTGGGATTCGATCCCAGGTCTCCAGGATCGCGCCCTGGGCCAAAGGCAGGCGCCAAACCGCTGCGCCACCCAGGGATCCCTCATATTCTTTTTTAAAAAGGTTTATTTATTTACTTGAAAGAGAGAGGGCATGCGAGAGGGGGGAAGGGCAGAGGAAGAGGGAGAGGGAGAGAGAGAGAATCTCAAGCTGACTCCCCACTGAGCATCAAGACTGACTTGGGACTCAGTCCCACAACCCTGAGATCATGACCTGGGCTGAAACCAAGCGTGGAATGCTCAACTCACTGAGCCACCCAGGCATGCCAGAATTCATATTCTTTTATTTTTTATTTTTGATTGTGGTAAAATACACATGACTTAAATTTTAGCATCTTATTTTTAAGTGTGATGTTTTGTAGTGTTACAGATATATACAGTATTATGCAATCTACAGAACTTTCTCAACTTGTGAAACAAACTCTCTACCCATTAAATGACAATTCCCCATCTCCCCTGCCCAGCAACCACCATTCTATTTTCCATCTCTGTGAATTTGAATACTCTAGATACATCAAATAAGTGGAATGATCCAGTGTTTGTCATTTGTGACTGGCTTATTTCTCTTAGCATAATGCCCTCAAAGTTCATCCATGTTGTACATATGTCAACATTTCCCTTCTTTTTAAGGCTGAGTAATATCCTATTGTATGTATGTACTACATTTTATTTACCCATTAATTTATGGATGGAAACTTGAGTTTCTTCCACATTTGACTATTGTGACTAGTGCTGCTGTGAACATAAGTATACAAATATCTCTTCAAAATCCTGTTTTACTCCTTTTGAATATGCAGCCAGAAGTGGAGTAGTTGGATTTTATTAAGATTCATATTCTTGGGTTCTACTCTGGCTGTACTAAAATGAGAGAGATCTAGGAATTTGGCCAGGGTGATTCTTATGTTCTGTAAAGCTTGAGAAGCACAGGAGTCAGATGTGAGAAACTTTAGGTGTCAATAATAACTGAACTGTTTCTATCCTCATATTGTTAACATGTCTGTTAGTGAGGCATGGTTTCAAGAGATTATGGGAATGGAGGCAATAGTACATTTGGAAGATGGTTGTGATTGATCTGGGAAATAGATTTCCTTACTACTTAAGAGAAGCCCCAAATTGCCTCCTGTCTCTTTAATTGCTTTATTCATTTAATCACTTGACATTGAGTGTTTCCTATATGCCTGGTACTCTTGCTAAGCTCTGTGAATACAAAGGTGAATGGAAGATTATATTAGACACATAAGTCAATTTGCTGTCATACCCAACTTCTCTTGTAGGACAAAGGTCTCTCCCCTACGACTTGGAAACCATAGACCCTGTGACACATTCTGATTTCCCAAGCTACAGCTGAATGGTCTAGGACTGGATACCTGCCCGAGGGCCACTCAACCAATTGACCAGATGCTCTGTCTCTAGAACCTGAAGGAGACATAACGGCTATAGTCAGTAAGACATTCTATATATGAATTATGACTTTACATTCCAGTGACAGTCACAGCATTTTTTCCACCTAAGTCTTTCAGACTTTAGTTTATAAGTCACTTCCAGGGGCACCTGGGTGGCTCAGTTGGTGAAGCATCTGTCTTCAGCTCCAGTCATGACCCCAGGGTCCTGGGATGGAGCCCCATGTCAGGCTCCCTGCTCAGGAGGGACTCTCCTTCTGCCTGCTACTCTGCCAGCTTGTGCTCTCTTTCTCTCTCTCTCTCTCTCTCATAAATAAATAAATAAATAAATAAATAAATAAATAAATAAATAAATAAAATCTTAAAGAAAAAGTCACTTCCTAAAGAGGCATTTTCTGACCTCCCAGGCTATCTGAGATACTCCTGATATTTCCTTTTATTTCCTGGTGTTCTGCCTTCTCCAAGTTGAAATGCATTTTGGCAAGCCTTAGATTTCAACATTTTCTAATTTTCTTTCATTTTTCTACCTGAAGATAAAGGAGTTGTCTTTGCTTCCACACTGCCCATATTTCTCAACTTTATTAGCAAATCCTAACGGCTTCTACCATCAAAATCTAAATAAGTCCATCCAGTTATCTCCATCCTCACTGCTGCCATCCTAGTTCAGGTCAGCACCATGTCTCTCCTCAGCTATCCAACAGCCAGCTAACTGGTTTCCCTCCTTCTGGTCTTTCCTCACAAAATAACAGCCAAAGTAATGTTTTACAAATAGGAGTAGGACTTTGTCACATCAGTACTTAAAGAGTTCCCTTTTTGATATCCAGCTTCTGGTACTCTGATTTTTCTAACCTTGAATTACTGAACTCACCCAGCTGTTGACCATCCCTCAAACACAGGGAATTGCACCCAGGTCCTGGGCCTTATCTAGCTCGCTTCCACTTTAAGGATTTTCCTTTGGCTTTCATTTCTTCCCAGAAGGTTCTTTGGTTTCCTTTTCTTAAGCTCCTTCTTGTCACTTACTCTCAGGCCACCTTCTTAGAGACTTCTTCCCTGAGTACCCCATTAAAAAATCACCCAGGCTCAGTTACACCTCATCCTGTGTCAATTCTCTCCCCATTCTTACACTATTTGTTAGGATTCTTGTTTCTTTAATGTTTTTATTGTTAGTCTCAGCTCCTTAGGAAGTAAACCTCATGAGAATAGGATCTTGGATCTCAAATTCCCTTCAGTATCTCTGGAGCCTAGAACCTTCGTCTGGGGGCATGATGAGGTAAATACTTAGAGAAGGAACAAATTGTTGCAAGAAGATATAAGAACTTTAAGTGGAAATTCCTCCACTGGCTGCAGATTGGAAAGCTTACCCAGATGTACCTACTCTAATTGAATAGGGAATCTCACCAGGATAACATTTCATTCTTTACCAGTAAGTGTGTTCAATCTCCAGTCTTTTCTGGCATCAGTTATGCTAGGGAGGAAGAAGAAGCAGTTTCACTGTTACATGTGTTAGCCAGGCTAGGAACAGCTTCAGATGGAGGGACTCTAGAGTTGAGATCTTGTCCTCCACTGATCTCCTTGGAGGGAAGGATGAATCACTTAACCTTGGGGCACTCTGGCTCTGCCTTCAGGTTAATCATACTGACCCTCCTGGCAGGTTTCATATAGTTAACTAATCAATGTCTATAAAGCATTTGGATAATGAAGAAGGCAACAAAATAGTGATGATAATATTCTGTCTTTTGCTGACACATGGTGTGGGCAAAGAAAACTAAAGCCAAAAAAAACACAAAAAAATGAACAAACAAACAAAAACACACCATGTTTATGCTACAGAGACTTTTATGGTTATGGGCAATTATTTTACAACCTTTACATTGTACAGCCCATCTTTTATTCTTTGGGATTTCAACCCTCAAATTGTTGCCTTCTTCAGGGCAGCTATCCTAATATTATTTTCAAAAAACCTATTCTGCTAGGTTGGAGTAATTTTCTGCTTTTCACTTGCCTGCAAGTATCAAATTGTCACCTTTTTATTGCAGTGCTCTTCTGTGTCAGAGAAGACATAAAACGTGCACTTAAAATTACTATAGACTGAAACCATCCAAGTGGGTGTTCCGTCCAGATTTAATTTGATGAAAATGGCTGGGCATATTGGTCCTGCGTCTGTATTTCTAAAGGAGAAACCGACTTACTGGGTCCCCCATTCCCTTCTCTCATCCTCTGTGGTTACACTAAGGTTGTAGAAAGGCCAGAGTTTTAACCATTGGCTCTCTCATAGGGCCGCCTCTAGGATAAACGTTGAAGAAATGGACTTAGTGTGGTTTGACCAGCATTTACCTCCACGTTATGTATCCTTGCCCATTTCCTTTATATTCCCATGTCCTATTACTCAAATATCCAAGAGAAGTGCTGCATAGACTCAAGTTAAACCATCTGTATTTCACAGCATAAATGGTGCTTGCAGGTAATTGTAGGGATAAAGTAGCATGAACCCCAAATGAATGGATTACTAATGGAGCCTCTATGAAAAGGTTGTATTTTAAGCAGGGAAGTTCCTGGTGTTTTGCGGATCTTGTCAGATAATATTGCCTTACTTTACCAATATCGCCATGGTTTGAAGCCGGGCTTGGTTCAAGTTCAATAATTAGGTCAAGGTCAAATTGAAGACCATATTTCTCCTCTTGAATAATGCTATTTTTATATCCTCCAGAAACTTACTTCATCGGAGACAAGAAAGAGTGCTCTGTTTGCACTTGCTGCTAGCTTTCCTTTGCCTTTTGTTTTTAGGAGAGTTGTAAATTATGAAGAGTTACCATTGGGCTGAAGTTGCATTGAATAGAGGGAGTATCAAGAGAGTAAAGAGGTAAGACCTACAGTGACATGATGGGGAAAAAAAAAAAAAAACCAAGTTTCGAATATTCCCAATTTGAAAAGACACCAGTAAACTTGAAACTCTTGCTAGCTTCACAGAAGCTATAACTAAGAAGCAATTTTCTCTGAGGTGTTTTGTGTCCTTTAAAACATCCAGAAAGTCATGTAACTTTGGGCTTCTATTCAAAATGCTGAAAAAAATGACGTTTTGCACATATGAAACTATCAAGCTGGTCAGAATATCATTGTGTTACAGAAATTCTGGGAAGCTGTTACTCAGAAGGGAGCAAAATATGCTTTTTAATGAATCAAAAGTATCAGAGAAGTGTTCATCACAGCTGTTTGATATCTTCAATCATGCTGTGTCCAGGTTCCCCTTTATAATTAGAAGTACAAAAAGAAAACTCAGCCTTCCCAAATTGCAGGGAATGTTTCATATAACAATAAAGGGCTGCTCCCGTATATCCTCAGTCGACAGACAATAAAAGAGAAAATTGGTCTACTAAAAAATGATAGTAGGGCTTAGGAGACAGCAATGGTGGTGGTAGATTCGTTAAACAGTTATTTTGGCTCTAATCTTTCTAGAGGACAAAGAGGATGGAGAGGACTTTTTTTTTTTTTCTTCTTCCCAAAGACCCCATGTTGTGAAAAATTGTATCTCTCAAAAACAGAACAAACAAAACAGAACAAAACAAATCTTGTATAAATAAGGTAGATATCCATGAAGGAATATTTAGGTAGGCAGTTGGAATCCAAAATTAGGTCAACAAAGGTTTGGCTGCCTTCTTTCTGCTCTTGGGGACTTTGTACTTGTTATCTTTCTTGGTTTCTCCCCACACGTCCACATACTCATTCCTTTATTGTCTTATATCCCAGGGTCTTTTTGAAATATTTGTGCAATAGAATGGATGAGTTGTTCAAAAAGCACTGATGCTGCACGCTACCGTCTCTCCACCCTACTGAATTTGGTTTTCACTCTTTTCCTTGAGACTTAGGGCATAAAATTATCTTCTAAACCATTTCCCCAGCATTATTTTGAGTTCATTTCCTGTATTTATTCTACAATTAGCCAAACTGGACTACCGTATTTATTATTTCCAAATATACCCTATCATATGGAGGGAAAAATCCTGGTTTTAGATTCATATTTATAACCTACTTTGGCCTACTTAAGCCTTGCTTCTTCTACATATAACAGATCAAGCCAGAGTTATATAAAGCTTCCTAAAGAACAGTGGTGACTTTCCATTGGGTGTTTCTGTTGATAATGCTTGGTCCAGAGGTACAGACCACTTGCTGTAACACAGCAGGAAGGGCTCTGACTTCCAAAGAAGGTGATACCACAGATAGCCTATGATTTCACACACATGTGTAAGGGGCTGGGAAAGAAAGAGGGAGTCTTCTTTCTCTGCTGTTATGCTCAGCTCAGCTCAGGAATAGCCTGATTGCTAATACTATTGGTCTTTTGGGGACTGCTTCTTCGAGAAGCATTGGATCTGTCATTTCCTGTGGACCACCTGGAGGGCCAGGTCAAAAGAGGCTGTTGGTACCAACAAGTCCTTTCAGATGGGAGGAGGGAGCCCTCACATTTGTTGTTCTCATATATGAAAAACTGTTCATCATCCCTCTCTCTATTTCCCTGCGAGCCCAGGATGTAAATGCAGTATTTTCAGACTAGAGGCTCTACCAACGTTGCTGTTACCAGCTGGATGGTGTTGCTAGAGTTTTTGCTTGCTTCCACATGTCCAGGGACAGGGCTACCATCAACAGAAGAATCATGCCTTGAATCTTCTCTAGTCCCCAGGGTTCTCAAAGTCTGCTTGAATTCTTTCTCAGCATGACTGAGGGTGGGGATAGTTGCTGGCGTTCCCACAATGTCTCATGATAGGTAGTACAAAAACGGTAGATTCTAGTGTCTTTGCATTTTCCCATCATATTGTGGTTCATATTTTCCCATAGTCCCATTATGATAAGTAACATTCTAGAATCTAGAGAAAGAGCTGGTCATGTAAGGTGATGAATTTGGTCTGAAAACCTTGAACATTAAGACCTCTTGTCATCCTACCTACTTGTCCAGATCTCACCTTCCATCTTCCATGTCTACCCATCTGTGATGTCTCTGTTGGCTGTACATCTGACTTACCAGGGGAAGGGCCTCTAATACCCTGTAATACTGAGGGGGAAGTACTGGACAAGGACATTTTCTAATGCTCCTGGATGATTCTGATACACAATTATGGTTGAAAAACACTGCCCAATGTTATGATGATCCCCAAAGTTCTTTCTCTGGCTCACATTTCTCTGCTGAGTTTTGGAACCCATCTGAAATTGCTTGGGTGAAAATAATGACAGTGAGTAGTATTATTAGATAACAGTGAATAGTATTATTAGATAACATCTTTCCAGATGATCCAACAGTGCAACAAAACTCAGCACATTTAGATCTCATCAGTTTTTTCCTCCCATAATCTACCAAATATACTCTTCTTCTCATAGCCTGTCTCCTGATGATGGTGCAAGATCCACGATGGTGACCAGAGCAGAATCATAGCAGGCATAACTGTTCTTCCCTTCTCCCGATGTTTTTTCATAGTCAGTTTGAGGTCTTATTTATTCCATCTCCACAGTATCTCAGAATGTTTTCTTCTTCCAGGGCGCTTAGGTGGTTCAGTCAATTGAGTGTCCAACTCTTGATTTCGGCACAGGTTGTGATCTTAAGGGCTCATGATCTCAGGATCCTGGGATCTAGCCCTGCATTGAGATACATGCTCAGTGCAGATTCTGCTTGTCCTTCTCCCTCTGCTCCTCCCCCGACTTGTGTTCTCTGTCTCTCAAATAAATAAATAAATAAAACCTTTTTTAAAAAAGTTTTTTCCTTCTTTCTCTATTGTCACTGCTATAATTTAGCCTATCATTGCCATTTTTTCCTGAGTCACTGCAGTGTCTTTCAGTCCCCTTCAATTCAATCTATATGTTGCTGTTAAGGAGTTCTTTCCCAAATCCCAATCAATCCTGTTAGTTCACTACTAATAACTTCCAGCTATTTCTCATAGCCTTCCTGATAAAATCCAAACTCTTCCACTTTGTTCAAATTTTTTTGGATCTGCTTCTCCAGTATTTTATCATACCTCTTCCATGACCCCATTTCCTCTCCCACTACCCTTATCACACACTCTACCCTTCAAGTTAAGTTACTTAAAACTTTGACCATTATTGTCCTGCAACCTTGGATGACTTTGTGCATACCACTCTCCTTCTCATTGCATTCCTATCTAATCTGAGCACTGCCTTTCCTTCCATAGAAGGCAGGTGTACCATCTGTGTACTCTCCCAGGATTTGACACAGACTCACACAGAAAATCTACTACGCTGTACTGATATCCTTTGTTTGATTGTAAGCTTTTTGAAGACAGGTCCACTTCTGTGATCTTATGTCTATAAAGTAGGTCAGGGATATAGAGCACATTTTATAAATGCTGGGCTGAATGAGTACATTTGTATTAGGAAACTGCTATGTGCCAAGAATTCTGATAGGGGCTATAAGAATGTATGATTAGATAATAGAAAAAGCTTACTTTCAGAGAGATCACACTCTAAGTGATCATTTCTGTAAAAGAAGGGAGGATAAATATCCAGCAAGTTTCCTGAGCATAGGCTTGTCTAACGATGACCTAAATAAGTCTTGATGGTCAAGAATATTTAATTAAAAAGTAACCATGTAATTTAAAATTCTCTCTCCAGAGGTATTGGAGTGAAATTCACTTCTGGGCTAAGTCAAATTTTATGGAATTTATTAGCTTTGAATTCTATTTTATAAAACAGACAATGCTGACTTAATTGCAAACCTGTTCCATTATTCTGAAGCCTTCCTATGTGGTGAAAATATATTGCCTAGCTTTTTTGTATGTAACACAAAGAGCCACCAGTCATGTGGTGGCAGTGACAGGAATCACAGTGGGCACACATAAGAGGTGCTTGTGGCCTCTGGATTGGCAGCAGGGATGGCAGGATGGTTTGACCTTATGTGTCAGTCAGAAGGCCATCCTGCAAGATACTTGCTAAAGAACTGAAGAAGCTTAATTTGATCCTAAAAATTAGTTGATAGGTAATAAACACATACGAAGTGTCTGGTTTAGCTTTATTCATTTAGCAAAAATGTTGTCTACAAAAAATAAAATAAATAAAAGCCATATAATTCTACCTTTGCAGTTTGTATAAATCTGATAAGCTGAAGACTAATGATGCCATAGCGTTTTTAGTTAATATCTTAGAGTTAGTTGTGTCTATTTTAAATATGAGTGCATAATTATATCAGTTTGCTTCCCTCAGCATATTATTAATCAAATTACTTGAATGACAGTCATGCTTAAAGTTTACAAAATGATCTTAGCTTCTGTACGATGGCCTAGAGAAATCTAAAATAACTATTTAATAATCAGAAATAACATTCAAATTTAGAGCATTGTCCCTGAGGTTCATTTGATGTTAGATTGATGTCAGCATTTAGAACGCATGTTAGAACAATTGCTTTTATATAAATGCCCTTGTGTGGGTGTCTGTCACAGACCGAACACACCTGATGTTTATAAAATTATTCCCCAAATTCATTTAAAGCCACATGGCCAGGGTCTGGCTAGGAATATTTTATGTAGTGCTACAGACTTCTTTGTGAATTATTAATGCACATATTCTGCATTTCCAAGCATTTCTTTCTTTAGGACAAAATTTCTGGTCTTTGTGGTCTTTTCAGAAACTTTGACTACATTTCATTTCTAGTGCTGTTATGTCCTGAACCACTTCTAAATAATCTCATCTTTGAATATCACCTTGATCTTGTTGAAGTTAAATTTAAGACAGAAGTATATCTTCTTCTAGGAACTAATTTCTGACAGATACTTGGATAGCGGGGAAACCATTTCTCCTGTGCCTAATAGAAGGAAGGAGACAGTACAGGAATAATTTGCATATAGGTTGTGAAGATTTTATAGTGCTTCACTATACATCTGGAAACTCAGATAAAGTTGACTACCCTGATTCTCCAAGAAATATAGCATATGTCAGTTGAGTTTGATTGAAGTCAGGTTAAGAAATACTCTGACCATGGCATTATGATTAAGCAGATGCGTTCTACTGCCAGATAGCCTGGTTTGAATCCCAGTTGTACTCTTTACTGGCTATAGAATCTTAGGTAAGTTGCCTCTCTGACCATCAGTTTCTTGATTTGTAAAATGAGCACTGTTTCATCTTACAGACTTTATGAAACATCTCTTTTATCTCAGGCTTATTCTGAGGGTTAAATAAATTAGTATAGTTGGTGTTTGAACAACACAGGTTTGAATTGCAGGGTCCACTTATATATGAAATTTTTTTTTATAAATACAATACTGTACTGTAAATGTATTTTCTCTTCCTTATGATTTTCTCAGTAACATTTTCTTTTCTCTAGCATACTTTATTGTAAGAATGCAGCATATAATACTTATACAAAATGTGTAGTAATTTATGTAATTGGTAAGGCTTCTGGTCAACAGTAGGCTATTAATAGTTAAGTTTTGGAGTGCCTGGGTGGCTCAGTCAGCTGAGTGTCTGCCTTTGGCTCAGGTCCCGATCTCAGGGTTCTCAGCAGCCTGCTTAGCAGAAAGTCTGCTTCTCCCTCTCAAATAAATAAATAAAATCTCTAAATAATTCTATTTAAAGTTTTTTGGGAGTCAAAAGTTATATGCAATTTTTGACTGTGGGAGAGTCAGTGCCCTTAACCCCTTCATTGTTCAAGGGTCAACTGTATTTATAAAGAACTTAAAAGAGTGCCTAGCATTTACTAAACACTTGGTAAAATGAAAAATAAGAAAATCCATTTAAATTCTATTCATTGTGGCTGTAACTTGTATGTTTAAAAGTAATTTCATGCATGTTCTTATGTAAATATTTTTCTGATGAGGTTTATCTGAAGAGAAACTGTGGAAGAGTCAAAGCTTTGTTTCTATTTGTGTTTTTGAAAATTTGCAGTCACCTGACATGGAATATATCAACATGGGTAATGAATCCTTGGTCTTTTATGGAAGAAGGAAATTGAATGTTATAAGCTAACAGAAAGTAGAGTTTTTCTATACTTCTTTAATTTGGCACAAACCTCAATTCAGGGTCTCTTTCTAGATTGTTTCTTTCAAAAAACCAGAGTTAGATAAAAATGTGTATTGTTTATTGTTTTAACTTGAATAAAAATAGAAGCACTTCTGGCTGGATTGGGGTGTGTATATATTAAATTAATAAAATTAAATGCAGCCAGTTAGCAGGATGAACACTCCCTTAGATCACCTCACTAATTTCACCCTGGAAGTAAACCTCAAATTTAGAGAAGACCATGGCATTTAAAATATATGAATTCTACTTTTTACAAAATGAATTAATGAACTTTTTCTCACATGGACCAAACTTCATGTCCTCTTGGGGTGAGGGGGAAGTTGTCCACAGAAGCCTGTTATATGATCCAAAAGCAAAGCTGTCCCACTTGTACCTTCTCCCAGTTACACTCTCCAGAGACATTAGTTGCATGTAGGAATTGAGAATGGAATATTCAAAGATGACTTCCAGGTTCATGGCTTGAGCAATTGAGGGAATGATGAGACATTGAACAAGCATAGAACTACACAGAGAAGAAGTGGGAGCTGTGATGAGTTTCACGTCAGATACATAACATTGGAGGTGCTTGCACCACACCTGATTGGTGATATCAAGCAGGCAGCAACACTAAGTGGTGCAGCTCTGGAAGTATACGAGCTGGAGATATCGATTAGCAGACATCGATTCATAGAAGGTGCTTGAAACCATGTGTATAGATGGAGGATTGTGTGAGGTGACTGGAGGAGGACATCAGGACAGAGCCCTGAGGAAGACAGATATCGGAGGGAAGGCTAGATGAGGATCTAGCAATGGGCACCAAAAAAAAAAATTATATATATAGTTTACATTGTGGGGATCAAAGAAGTGCAAAAGAGGGAGTGGTCAATGTGTCAAATGCATGGTCTATATTGTTAAAGGGAAAACTACACAGGATCTAAAGGAAATACTGTCAAGTGAGAAAAAACTAAGATAAAGATGAACTTTAAGTTAATCTCAACCTTAAACACTTCTCATTTTCTGGCAGGTGTGTTAAACTTTGCAGGAAAGAATCAGTGGTTTAATACCACTGAAGGGATATCATGAGTTTAGAGTGTTGTGATTGAATACTTACAACAGATGGAAAACTAAGGCTCGGGAAAGAGTGATTTGCCTGAAGTCACATGAACAGTAAATGGAAGAGCAGGACAAGAGTTAAAAATTCCTGATTCTCAATGTTTGTTTAGGAGGAAAAAGTCATTAAAGCAAAAACGAAATAGTTTACAATAGTGAGGATGCATTAACATTACTCAGACGGTAATGATGACATGGAGTGCATAAGAAAAATCAATTGCCTATAAAAGAGAAGTAATAAGCAACTCACAATATCCCAGCAGAAATGGGGAAAGGTATTCGTTACCTGTCTGGGAGTGATTGAAGTATTGTAAGGTCTGTCTAGAGGTAGAATGATGACCTTATATTCCCCTTTTGTCATGTTGAGAGGTTCCTATCATAGAAAATCACAATCATCTAGGCCTGGGCTGATCATCTTTCTGAGCATTGTTTTAGCCATTGGTTGTATTCAACATAAGATATGGAGATGTGAACTTAAAGTATGATCTATACCTATGATTGAAGTTGGACAACACTGATATCAAGATAATGAAGAACACACAATCAACTAAATGCACATTGAAAGCCGATTGTTTAATCATTAACATTATACACGAGGAAGTGTTCCATTTGGAGGACAGTGAGTGCAAGAAAGATCATAGAAGTTGCATGTTTAGATTTATGAAATTGAGAGGAAGCATTATTGCTTTTCCATAGCCATAGCAGATTCCATAATGTCATCCCAGGAAGCAAAGTTCATAAAAATTTTTTCATCTAGCCATAAAGCAGAAAGCCCTGAAATTTTTAGATGTCTTACATGGACATTCCCTTTCTCCCCCCTCTATGTGAACACTATGCATGAAAAATCTTAAGACTTGGTTCTTCATACTTATAGAGTATTTACTATTCAAATATGGTCTCTAAATTCTTTGATATTGTACCCCATTAGTAAAACATTTAGGTGAGATTAGAGAGGATGCTAAGTATTGTATTACCTAGCCTGCCATCCGTTTGGCTTCAATTTCTCTCAGTGGGAGGAGGTGTTAATTTAAACCCATATTCCAGAGTCAAGAAGCTTGGGATGCTGGGACTTCCTGGTATATTATAAAGCTGAGATAAACTATGTACCCCCGGTCACATATGGTATATTGCCTATCAATAAAGTTTCATTGAAATACCATCATGCCCATTCATTCATTGTCTATGGCTGCTTCATGCTATAATGGCCCAATAGTTGAGAAGGACAGAGCGTGGTACACAAGTATAAAATATTTACTAGTTGGCTATTTGTTTATTTATTTGACACACACAGAGACAGTGCATAAGCAAGCGGATTGGCAGGCAGAGGGAGAGGGAGAAAGAGGCTCCGTGCTGGGAGCCTGACACGGGACTTGATCACAGGACTCTGGACTCATGACCTGAGCCGAAGGCAGGTGCTTAACCGACTGAACCACCTAGGTGCCCACTATCTGGCCTTTTAAAGAAAAAGTTTGCTAAACTCTGCCATAAAAGAAGATATTCAAAAGTTTAATGAGATGGGAATTTTAAAGTGAATATTTTATGCACAACTTGCTTAGCCACACTAAAAAACCTATTGCCACTGTCTCTCACTTTACAGGTGGTATCTTGACGTGTTGTAGAACACTGAATCCTGGCAATGTTATTGATACAGCAGGCCCCTGGCTTTTCACAGGATTTGTCATTACCTGCCAACATACATGTGTCTTCCTAAATCTTACAAACAGAATACTACTTTCCTAGGCCTAATTAGCATGACACAATCATGTTAAATACTAACACTATGTTTTCCGGGATACCAGGAGGTCTCTGCAGACCACATTATGACAGAGATGAAGAGACTATAAACAGCTCTTAAGTAAGACAAAGAGGGCGTAGTGCTGTTGTACCTGCCAGAGAAAGGTCATCTTCTGATTGTCTTTATTAATCAGGATTGAGAAGAAAATATTCACCAGCCCATAGATGCATAAATGCGTACCAGGTGCAAGGGGCTCCAGTCATTTGTACCAGTAAAGACAACCATACTTGCAATGGGAGCTGTGACAGATATCACTTTCTGAGTAAGTTTATGATGACGTATTGTCATCCTCCAGAATCCATGAGGAACCTGTGTCAGCCAAAGAGTTGAGTTATTCAGGATACAGTAGGAATTAACACCTGCATTGTCAGGTCTTCATTCTCAGCATTAATTTCTGGAATTGCCTCAGAATCCATATCACTTTTGTTTTATTTATTTTTGGGAGAAGCACTGTCCTTGATCTTTTCTACTATAATAGCCCTCACAGGCACACACACGCCAACCTATGAAGATTTTGACAGTTATGACATGTGCTTTTCCAAAGTAATAGAATCATCTAATCTGGTCCACTGAACTCATTGCTAGATGGACAAATATATCTGATTTGTATGATTTCCACAATTCCCCACTCTGACTCTTGGACCAATATGGGTATTTTGAGTCCCTGGATATTGGCGTAAACTCAGAGCCCACAGCTAATAACTCCTCATGGAGGCAACACATTTGTCCTGATGTGACTCATTTACTAGTAGAATCCATTAAGTCACCAGTGTTTGAATGAGGTCTAAAGATATGGAAAGCTCTAAAATACCAGGTGGGGGTTGTTCTTTTCTTTTATCTTCTCCTTTTTAAATTCACATTTTTCTTGTTTTTTTAAAACATGCCATCTGATGATCTGTATAGATTTTTGGAGGGCTGACACAGGAATCCTCCTTTGTTGAAGCTATTTTCCTTGAGCTTCCAGAATTCTTCCAATATACTTTTAAGAGACGCTTTTTCTAAAATACATTATTTCCTTGTTTAAAAACTATCAATTATTCCCTAAAGCATAAAATTATGTCCATAATCCTTGTTCTGGCATTCTGTTTTCTTTGTGGCTTTTTTTTTTTAAAGATTTTATTTATTTATTCATGAGAGACACACAGAGAGAGAGAGAGAGAGAGAGAGAGGCAGAGACACAGGCAGAGGGAGAAGCAGGCTCCATGCAGGGAGCCGGATGTGGGACTTGATCCCAGGTCTCTAGGATCACAACCCAGGCGGAAGACAGAGCTAAACCGGTAAGCCACCAGGGCTGCCCCCTCTCTGTGGCTTTCTAAAGAAATTTCTGCTTCATCCAAGGAGTTCTACTGGAACAACAACACTCACAGAGATGTTTCAGTTTATGGAATAACCTCATTCTGGATTAATCTACTTTTTGCTATTGCTCAGCCTAGCCCCTCTTATGGTGAACTTTCACTCCACCTATTTAGTTCTTAGCCTTTCCTACAGACCAATTTAGTTTCCTTTCTTTTTTTCTATGAAATCTTTCCTTAATAGTTTGTGTGATCTCTCATCCACTTACATACTAATGCACAATAAAATAGGTTTTTCTTTATCTCTCATTCTCTCTTCAAATGGGTGTATAAACATGGGTATATGTTTAATTGTTAGCATATACTAATATACTTATTTTTTCTTAACCCAGGCTGTCTGGCTCCAGAGCTGTGCTTTAACCATTACGTATACTGCCTATCCACGTGATGTCACTATTCTTTCCCATGCCAATGGCAAGCTTCATAAATAAAAACGGCTCCCTTTCCTGTAAAGCTTTGGCATTCTATCAGATTCCTTTACTATATAGCACTCCAGGAAGCCATTATAAATTAATTGTGATACTCGTGGTAAAGCCAATCTCCTTCCTCTGATTGCTCAACTTTAAGCTCAGTAAGAACAGGGTGCATTTATTAAATTTCTTTTCATCCTCAAATTTCCTTTTCACTATTCTTTTCAGTATAGTGTGCATACTATAGGGCTTGCACATAATAGGTATTTTACTTATATTTGTTATCAGGATGTTGACACTGATTTAAATTTGCTCAAAGCTATAAGTTATTATAGAGTTCTATCAAAGTTCTTTCTGTGAATTATCGTCTGAATAATTTCTTTTCTGAGTAAACTTTAGCTCTTATGAAATTCCACAGAAATGCATTACAAACCATTTTATTTCTTCATATCTGCCTTTTCTCTTACAATATCCCAAAGTGAAAATCACAACTTTCTGTTTTTTAATTAGCTCCTTGTCTTAGAATCATGACACATTATTTGATTTTTGTTAAAAGACCAATGTCTTCAGAGTTGATAGTTGCATATAATGAATTATTAGCCTTTCTACAAATTGAGAAGTGATGTATTTTCCAGCTGATATTTGTTGTAAGAAAAGTGTGTGTTACTTGACTTTACTAGTCACTGTACTATGTGAGAGCTTTTTTTTAAAAAAAATATTTATTTGAGAGATAGAGAGAGACAAGCACAAGAGCATGAGGGGGAGGGAGAGAGAATCTCAAGTGCATGCCCGGAGCCTGACATGGGGCTTCATCATGAGAAGCCCTGAGATCATGACCTGAAACAAAACCAAGACCTGGCCTCTTAACTGACTGTGCCACCCAGGTGCCCCAGAGAGCTGCCCTTCTTCTTCTTCTTCTTCTTCTTCTTCTTCTTCTTCTTCTTCTTCTTCTTCTTCCTCTTCCTCTTCCTCTTCTTCTTCTGTCTCCTTCTCCTTCTCCTTCTCCTCTCCTCCTCTCTTCTCTTCCTGTCTACATCTCTCTTCTTCAAGATGTTAACTTTATAAAAATCATTTAATTTTTTTATACAAAGATTTCAGGACAAGGCTCATTGCTCTATAGCTGGTTAGTAGTCTGTCGTTTCCTTTTTTTTTTTTTTTGTTTAAGGTTTGATCTATTTAGTCTTGAGAGACACATGGAGAAAGGCAGAGAGATAGGCAGAAGGAAAAGGCTCCTTGTGGGGACCCTGATGCGGGACTAGATCCTAGGACCCTGGGGTCACACCCTGAGCCAAAGGCAAATGCTCAACCCCTGAACCCCCAGGTGTCCTTAGTCTTTCTTTTCCAATGGATGGCATGTGAGTGATTTTCACCACTTTTTTTTTTCCAGAGAGAGAAAATAAGAGCTTCTTCTTTGGATCTTAGCAAAAAAGAAAAAAATGTTAATTCTCTTTAGAGAACAGATGACTCCAAAATATTTACCTATTTTCAATAATACATGCAATGTTCATAGCAGTTGTTGTCTGGTTGGAGAGAATTCAAAATATCATTTAGTATTTTTCTTGTCTTACATTATTTATCTTTTGCCCTCAAATAGGAAAAAAAATACATATCATATTTATGACACACACATAAAAATTTATTGTTGTTTCAGTTCATTAAATTGACACCAAAAGCAATAGCTGCATTATATCTATATTCCATTAATTCAGAACATATAGATATTATGCTAAGATTTGAAATGGCTGTAAATTATATGGTAGAGTGAGGTCAGGAGACAAGTATGGTATGATCTTTACCACATTGTTAATAATTTGAGCTTTTCAAATACATAGAATAAAGGATAAAATCCATTTGTTGGAACTTATTTCACAAAGATTGTTCATTCCGAATTTGGTTTTCCTCAGAGTTTGTGGGGATATTATCTTGGGGGAAATATATTATTGAAAGAAATACATGCATTATTTTTCAGGATGTATGAACTCCATGAAAAATCATAACGACATTCAATCCCCTTAAATGGTTGATCCTAAAGCCAAAAGGTCTCCCTGTTCTTTAGAAGTAGAAATAACTTTAAAAATTATTGAGCTAATATTATGCAGCTGCTTTTGAAAATATACTTCCTGGAGATGGTGGAAGGGGAGGTGGGCAGGGAGGGTAACTGGGTGATGAGCACTAAGGGGGGCACTTGATGGGATGAGCACTGGGTGTTATTCTACATGTTGGCAAATTGAACACCAATAAAAAATAAATTTATATTAAAAAACAAAACAAAACAAAACAAAAAAACAAAATATACTTCCTGGAAGAGAAGACTCACCATATCTTGAGAGAGAACACTCCTCTTTGAAATCGGTGTAGTTGTTACAAAGTTTTTGCATAGGTAAAATCAAAATGTGCTTCCTTCTGATTTTCTTTCACCTCCTCTCCAAAGCATCGAAGAGCAAACCTACTACTTTCTTTTTGATCTGGGTAATTGCCAATGTATGTGTCATTTTTAAATGGTTAGATGTGATGTTTTTAATGTGGTGGTCAGATTGAATATAGTATTATAGATGTGGTCTGACCAAGTCAGTATACAGCTGGGCATTCTACCTTTTATTTATATCTACATTGTGTTTCCATTTATCCAGAATACATCTGACTCAGATAATCTTGATAACAATATTATACTTCTGGGTTTCCTGTAATTGTATCCTCAGCCCAATGCAAACCCAAAGCCTTGATCAGTTACTACAAATTGTGTAATTGCTTTTGTGGAAGGTAAATCTAGCACTTCTCATAAAATCTATTAAACGTTATCTTATACCAGACAATCAGAAATGTTTTAGTCAATTTTGTGGCTTCAGTGTATAGTAGGGGACCTAGTACATACTGGCTGCTTCATAAATATTTTTTTTGTATAAATATTGCTGAATTAAGTATCTTTGAATTTTCTTTTAATATGTAATTTATTAGTGCTATTTTAATGGAACATTTATTACAGATTTTGTAGGTATGATTGCGGGCTCCATTCAATTCATTGATATAAATATCATATAAGACAAGGTCAAGGATAGGGCTTGGTGACAATCCATCAGGGACTCCAGAGGATTTCAATTAAATTCCACAAGCATTTATCAGTGCTAAATATGTGGCAGGCCTGTGTAGGCCTTAACAATATGTTGCCTGCAAAAAATGCACAGGCTAGTTTGACATGGCCCTATTAATCAACACTCATTGGGTACAGTGATTCAACTAGCTATTAATTCATCTATCTATACCATTATTTATATCTAATTTCACCTTATAAAGCTACTTGAGATAATTTGATATATCAAGATAAACTATGCTTTCAGCATTTATATAATATGCCAACTGAAATGTTATTTAAAAAGACACTTAAATTTGATTTTTTAGATTCATTCCTGGAAAAAAACACTCCAAGAGGCTGTATAGTTTGGCAGTAAGAAGGCCTGTGTTATCAGCTCCTCCAACCATTATCCTGGTGATTTTTGACAAGTTACTTAAAATTCTAACTTCCGTTCTTTTTTCACTTGTAAAACCTAGATACTAGCATAACATACCTTAGAGAATTGCTTGGTGGATGCAATAACATAATCAACTCTCTCAGACCCCTTTCCTTGGGAAATAGATTTTGAGGCTTTGATATTTGCTTGTAACAAGTTAATTGGAGAAACTTCTGGGAATCAACACTTGTAGGAGATTGAAGGCTCTGGTGGGGAGAAATGTGAATTGCTCTGCGCACGCAACAGAAGAGTCAGATGATTCCATGGGGAACTCTAGAGGTGGGATGTCTGCAAATGTCTCAATCAAAGCAAGGGTGGGAGTGCAGGGGGAGTCTTTGCATTTCCTGTACCAATCAATGGATGCAAGTAACTCCTCAGAAAGGAGGCCTGACCTTGGGTAGGCAGCTTCCTTTGATAGAGGGCAGTATCAGAGAAGGACACACCCATGAGCTGTCAGCCGCCAACATTGCTGCCACCACAGCCCGTGCTCCATGTACTAAGGTCATTATCACAATACCTGTCCCACATTAACTAAATAATGTGCTAATGCTAATTATTCCTTTATTTCTTAATTCACTTATCTGTTTACCTATTTAGATCTTCCATTCTGGAATTTTTCCTTGATCTTTCATTCAGAATTTTTTTAGATATTCTATTAATTTCATCAGTTTTCATTTCTCTGATAAAATCAAGTTACCTGTTTTTTTTTTTTTTTTTTAAGATTTATTGGTTTAAGGGAGACAGAACATGGAAGACTCCTAACTCTGGGAAACAAACTAGGGGTGGTGGAAGGGGAGGAGGGCGGGGGGTGGAGGTGACTGGGTGGCAGGCACTGAGGGGGGCACTTGACGGGATGAGCACTGGGTGTTATTCTGTATGTTGGCAAATTGAACACCAATAAAAAATAAATTTATTATTAAAAAAAGATTTATTGGTTTATAACTAACCTATTATAAACGTTTAAAGGGAACATATTAACATTTTCACACACACACACACACACACACACACACACCTACCTGTGAAACCATCACTATAATCAAGATAGTGAATATTTCCACGACTTCCAAAAAGATTCCTCAGGCCCATTTGTAAACCATCTATCTCTGCACCTAGCAGCAACTGATCTGTTTATCAGTAGGGCTTAGTTTTCTCATTTTACAATTTTATATAAATAAAATCAACCAGTATGTACTTTGTTTGGATGTTACTTGTTTTACTTAGTGTGATTATTTTGAGATTCATTGTTGCTACAGTGTCTACCAACAGTTCATTTCTTTCTATTATTGAATGGTGTTCCACTGTATGGGTGTACAGGTATATGTTTACCCATTCACCTGTTCATAGACATTTAGGTTGTTTCAAATTTCTGGCTATTATAAATAAAGCTGTTATTAACATTCAAGTGCAAGGTTTATATGGATGCATGCTTTTATTTCTCTTGGGACAATATCTAGGAGTAGAACAGTTTGGTCAGGTAAGTGATTTGCAAATATTTTCTCTAAGGGTGTGGTTTGTCTTTTCAAGCTGTTAACAGTCTCTCCCTCTCTCTCTCTCTCTCTCTCTCTCTTTAAAGATTTGTGTTCATTTATTCTAGAGAGAGCACATGCAAGGGGAGCAGTAGGCAGTGGAAGAGGGAGAAACTGTCTCTTGAAAAGTAGAAATTCTTAAAATTTTGTTGATGGAGTCTTGTTTAATTTTTTTTAAAGATTTGTTTGTTTATTCATGAGACACACACACACACACACACACACACACACACACACACACACACAGAGGCAGAGACATAGGCAGAGGGAGAAGCAGGCTCCTCACAGGGAGCCCAATGTGGGACTTGATCCGGGCAAGCCCTGAGCCGAAGGCAGATGCTTAACTGTTGAGCCACCCAGGTGTCCCAGTCTTGTTTAATTAAGTAAGAAACTTTTTTTTCCCAGCTCAAGATCACAAATATTTTCTATGTTTTTGACTAGATGTTTTAAAATTTTAGATTTTATATTTAGGTCTAGGACCCATTTTATGTGAATGGATTATGTTTTTATATGGTACGCATGGATCAAAGTTCATTTTTTGACATATCCAATTATTCCAGCACCATTGATTAAAAAGAGCACTTTTTAAAAAGAGGTTTATTTATTTATTCATGAAAGGCACAGAGGGAGAGGCAGAGACATAGGGCAAGGGAGAAGCAGGCTCCCTGTGGAGAGCCTGAGGCAGGACTCGAACCCAGGACCCCAAGATCACACCCTGAGCCAAAGGCAGATGCTCAACTGCTGAGCCACTCAGGCATCCCAAAAAGAATACTTTTTTTTGATGGAATTTTCCATTGCTCTTTTGTCAAAAATCAAGTCATTGTATATGGGTAGGCCTATTGATAGATTGTTTAGCTACATGGATTAAATATTTTTCTACAAAACAGAAAAGCCATGCATTATTCAGGTTACATATTTCTTTTTGGGTAAGATTTTGGTAGTGCATATCTTTCAAGAAATTTTTTATTTCCTCTAAGTTGTCAATTATCAGCATAAAATTGTTCAAAATTGTCACTTAATTTCCTTTCCTATATATAAAATCGGTGGTAGTAGCCTCTTTCTCATTTTTGTTATTGATAATTGTATCTTCTAACTTCTTTGTTTTGATCACGGTGACTATACATTTATCTATTCTATTGATTTTCACAAGCAATAGTTTTTAGTTTTATCAGTTTCCTTCATCATTTCTCTGTTTTCTATTTCATTGTTTTCTGCTTTGATCTTTATTTCTCTTGTTTTCTTTGAGATAAATTGGTTTTCTAGTTTCTACGAGTAGAAATCAAGATAATTGATTTGAGACCTTTCTTTTCTAATATAAGCATTTGATGCTTTAAATTCTTTAAAGTTTTTATTTAAATTCCAGCTAATTAACATACAGGGTAATATCAGATTCAGGTGTACATTTCAGTGATTCATCACTTCCATACAACACCCCATGCTCATTGCAACAAGCACACTCCTTAATCCCTGTCACTTATTCAACCCCACCCCGACTCCCACTCCTCTGATATCCATCAGTTTGTTCTAAATACTGCTTTGGCTCTATCTCACAAGGTTGGTTATATTGTCCTTTCATTTTTATTCAGTTAAAAGTATTTTCTAATTTTGGATTTCTTCTTAAATCTGTAAATTTAGAAGAACATTTTCAAAATATTTAGAATTGTTCAGGTGTCTTTCTAATGTTAATTTTTAATTAAATTCCATTGGAGTCAGAGAACATATTTGTATAATTTAAGTTTTTTTTAAAAATCAATGAGTCTTGTTAGTGGCCCAGAAAATAGTCTACTTTGTTAAATGTTCCATGTGCAATTGAAAAGATTGCATATTCTGTTGCTGTTGACTATATTATAAGTCAGTTGGATCAAGTTGATCAATACTCAATACTATTATTATTTATTTCTTTATCCTTATTAATTTTCTGTCTACTTGTTTTATCAGCTTTTGAGAGGGTAGTATTTAAACCTCCAATTATAATTGTAGATTTTTCTATTTATCCTTGCAGTGTTTGCAATTCTATTATTAGATGCATAAATATTTGCAATTATGTTCTTTTAAAATATTGATTCATATATAATTATGTAATGACACTATTTCTGTTAATGTTCTTTTTTCTTAAGTAAACTTATCTGATATTAATATAATCATTCAAGCTTTCTTCTTAATGTTGTTAGCGCTATATGTCCTTTTGCATTCTATTTTTTATTCTATTTATGTTTTCATATTTCCTATGTAATTCTTTAGGCAGCATATAGTTTATTTTTCTTTTTGATCCAATCTGACAATAGTCTGAATTTTAAAAATGTATTTGAATATTTACATTTAAATTTAATGTGAAGGTTGATATGCTTGGTTTTAAATTTAACATCTTGTTATTTGTTCTCCATTTGTCCCATCTGTTCTTTTATTCCCCTTGCTCTCTTTTCCTGCCTCCTTTGGCATTAATTATTTTTCTTATGGTCCAATTTTAGTTTCTTTGGTGTCTCGTTAGCTATAACCATTTGTCGTGTTAAGTTAATGGCTGCTTTAAAATTTATAGTCTACATCTTTAAATTGTCACAGTCTACTTTCAAGTGACAATTACACCACTTGACATACAGCAAGTACATACATACGATGAACTTTATCGTAATGTATGTCAATGTCTCTTCTTGTCTTTTGTCTTGTTGTCATACACTTTAAATGTATAACTGAAAGCTCATTGTTGCTATTTTTACTTAAAGCAGTCCTATACCTTTTAAAGATCCTTAAGAAATAAGAAAAAGTTTAAAAAATATTTACAGAGGTTGTTACTCTCCCCAGTGCCCTTTATTCCTTTGCATAGATCCGTATTTGCATCTTGTGTTATTTCCCATCACCTACAGGAATCCCTTCACTGTTTCTTAGAGGACAAGTCTACTGCCGATTATTCTTTTGGCATTTTTATATATGAGTCAAATTTTATTTTGCCTTCAATTTTGAAAAATATTTTTTTCTGGCCATAGAATTATAGGATGAAAGGTTTTTTTCCCCCCTCTTGGTGTTTGCTGTCCTCTTGTCGTGGATGGCTTACAGGAAGTCTTCTTTCATTCTTATTTTTCTTTTCTACGCAAACTATCTTTTTTTAAATTAAATGTATGTATAGTTTTCTCTTTATCACTGATTTGAAGCAGTTATTTTTAAAACAATTTTTATTTATTTATTCATGAGAGATGAGAGATGAGAGAGAGAGGCAGAGACACAGGCAGAGGGAGAAGCAGGCTCCATGCAGGGAGCCAGATGCGGGACTTGATCCCCAGTCTCCAGGATCAGGCCCTGGGCTGAAGGAGGTGCTAAACTGCTGAGCCACCTGGGCTGCCTGAAGCAGTTGATTATGATGGGTCTTGGGGTAACCTCTTCCTCATCCTCCTTCTTTGGTGCTCATTGTACTTCTTGTTTGTAGGTTTAGAGTATTCATCATGCTTTCAAAAGTTGGGGGCATTATTCCCTCAAATATTTTTTTCTGTTCTTTCTTCTCTTTTGGGGATTCTAATTACATATGTATTAAACCCTTTGATTTTTCAGCAATGATCACTGAAAATGTAGGGTTTTTTTCCTGTTTCATTTTGAGTAGTTCTAATGCCAGGTGTTGGAGTTCACTGAGAAATTGTTCTGCAATGGCAGATCTGTTGTCTATCACGACCACTGTGTTTTTCATCTCGGACATTGCATTTTTGACCTTGATTTTGGTCTTATTTATACCTTCTCTATCTTTACTTATAATGCTTAATATTTCCTCTAGCTTTTTGAATATATAGATTACAGTTATAACTTTTCACTAATTTTGTCATCTCCTCCAGGGTTGTTTTAGATTGACTGATTTTTCTCCTCATCATTTGTATTTTCCTGCCTTCTTTTTTTTTTTTTTTTTTTTTCCATTTCTGGCAATTTGTATTTGTATTTTCCTGCCTTTTTTTTTTCATTTCTGGCAATTTTTTATTGAATGCAAATATTACTTTTCTATTCCTGGGTTCTGGATTTTTTCATCCCTTTAAATATTCTTCCACTGTGGTCTGGGATTTAGTGAAGTTACTTAAAAATAGGCTGTTCCTTTCTGGCTTGTTTTTAAGCTCTGTTAAACAGTGGAATAACTTTGTTTGTCTTGGACTACATTTCTACTTCACTGAGGTAGAATTTTTCTGGATACCCTCTGTGATGCCTTGTCAATGATGAGATTTTCCAGGTAGGTTATTTTGAAGAGAAATTCTTCTTGGTCTCTGCAAACTCAGAATTGCTCCCTTTCAACTTGCTGGTTGGTACTTTCCAGACTTTGTGTCATTTCCTCACATTCATTAACTGATGAATTCTTAGTGGGATACCACCAGGCTTTATCTGCATTCCCTTTTCTTGCACCATGGCCATGAACTTGCTCTACATAACAAGGATTCGCTCTCCTAGAGTTCATCTTATTCTTTTTTCTACCTCTCATAGATCACTCTCCTTCATTGCCTGGAACTGTTTTACATATTTTTATAGTTTTTTAGGTAGGAAAATAAGGTGGGAAGCTAAGTCTAGTTCCTGTTATTTTTTGGCCTGAGGTTGAATCAACAATGTCTTTGTCACTCTTCTTTTCTTAATTAGTAGACTTTTTTTTTTTTTTTAAGAACAATTTTAGGTTTAAAGAAAAATTGAGTACTTACTAGTACTTTCTAGTATAGATTGTTCCCATATACCACTTCTCACCAACACCTCCTCCACACAGTTTCCCTTTTTATTATTATTAAAACTTTGCATTAATGTGGTATATTTGTTACAATTGATAAACTAATATTGATATGGTGTTACTAACTAAAGTCCATATCTTATATCAAGGTTCACTCTTTTGTTCTACAGTTTTATGGATTTTGAAAAATGGTGTACTGTTACATAATTACCATTGCAGTATCCTACAGAATGATTTCATTACCCGGAAAAATCCCCAGTGCTTTTTCTCTGTAGTCTATGCTTTCTTCCTCCCTCCTCCCAACCTCTGACAACCACTGATCTTTTACTGCCTCCATGATTTTGCCTTTTCCAGAATGTCATATCGTTGTAATCACATAATATATATCCTTTGAAGATTGGCATCTATCCCTTACTAACTATGCATTTAAGGTGCCTCTATGTCTTTTCATGACTTGATAGCTCTTTTTTTTTTTTTACTGCTGAATAATATTCCACTGTATGGATGTACCACAATTTATTTATTTTGCAATCCTATGAGCAATGAGTGAGAGTTCCTATTGTTTTATATCCTCACCAATGTTTGGAATTGTTAATGTTTTATTTATTAAGCAATTTTAATACGTGCATAATCATGTCACATTGTTTTAATTTGCAATTCTCTAATATATGGTGTGAATGTCTTTTCATATGCTTATTTGCCATGTGTTTATTTTCTTTGGTGAGATGCCTCTTCAGGTTTTTTGCTCAATTTTTAATTTTTAAAAAAATTTCTTAGTATTAAGTTTTAGGACTTCTTTTTTGGGTATACCATTTTTAGACATGGGTTTTTTCAATATATTCTCCCAGGCTGTAGCTTATATTTTTCATTCTCTTGATAGTGTCTTTTACCAAATAGTTTATAATTTTGATGAAGTATAATTTATCAATTTTTTTCATTAACTATCTTTTTAATGTTATATCTTAAATGTAATTTCAAACCCATGATCACCTAGATTTTCTTCTATGTTACCTTCTAGGAATTTAAAATTTTTTGCTCATTACATTTAGATCTGTGATCCATTTTGAGTTGTGTTTTTTTTTTTTTTTTTTGAAAGATATAAAGTCTGTGTCCAGATTCATTTTTTGTATGTAGATATCCAGGTGTTCCAACACCACTGACTTGCCTTTGCTCCTTTGTCAATGATCACTTGGCTATATCTGTGTAGGTTTATTTGGGGGGTTCTCTTTGGTCCCACTGATTTATTTGTCTATTCTTTCACTAATGCCACACTGTTTTAATTTAATGGATCTGTGATCCATTTTGAGTTGTTTTTTTGTTTTTTTTTTTGAAAGATATAAAGTCTGTGTCCAGATTCATTTTTTGTATGTAGATATCCAGGTGTTCCAACACCACTGACTTGCCTTTGCTCCTTTGTCAATGATCACTTGGCTATATCTGTGTAGGTTTATTTGGGGGGTTCTCTTTGGTCCCACTGATTTATTTGTCTATTCTTTCACTAATGCCACACTGTTTTAATGTCCCACTGATTTATTTGTCTATTCTTTCACTAATGCCACACTGTTTAATTTACTATATCTTTATAGTAAGTCTTGATTTTGGGTACTGTCAGTCCTCTGATTTTGTTTTCCTTGTCTTATATCAGCTATACTGGGCCTTTTGGATATCCATATAAACTTTAAAATCAGTTTGTTGATATCTAAAAATATAGACTGGGATTTTGATTGGGATAGCAATTGAATCTATAGATCAAATTGGAAATCAATCTTGGCAATATTGAGTCTTCCTATCCACAAACATAAAATATATCTTCATTTATTTAGTTCTTCTAATTTCTTTCATTAGAATTTTCTAGTTTTCTTCAAATATATGGTTCACATATTTTTTATATTTATACCTATTAGAATTACTTAGAGAGTTTTAAAAAATTCAAATGTCAGGTCACACCCCATATCAATTATTATTATTATTATTATTATTATTTGTTTTACCCCATACCAATTAAATAAGGATGTCTGGGGGTGGGCGCCAGGCATCAATGTCTTATTTAGGGAAAAAAGCATAAGCCTTTTATAATGCTGCCAATATATTTGTGTATGACTTGTCTCCAGATCCAATTCAGAGAAATATTTAATGCCTAGGCTGAAATTAGGGATTCCATGAGTGAATCTACAGGAAGAAATTTGTTCATTGGGGCATTCATGTTTTACACAAAGAACTTGGAGCAGAGTCCTTACAAAATTTCTGTAACTGAAGTCTGCCATCAATAACAGATATGCATTTGATCCCCTTGAAAGGTCTATAAGGGGTTTATGTTCTTTTTTTTTAAACTTAGATTTCTAAAACATCTCAATATTTTCTGTCAAGCTTGAGAATGCTATAGAAATGAGCAGAAAAGTGGATGTATCTGGTTCACATACAGAATTTTGCAATCTATGGGTAATGTTCCTACAAACTTCTGGCCATTTCATATAAGGTGCCTGTGGTTTTTCTTAACTACAACGTGGTTATCTATTTCTGGAATGTTTTGATACTTTTGTGACAAAACAAGTATTTATCTGGTGTATATGAGCTTCCTGCACTTCTGAGACCAAGTTTGAAAAATGTACATTCGTGCAGGGAACCATTGACTTATTGAGGGTACATTATTCCTTCTCAAGCCTTGTAAATTGAATCTTCCAGAAGACACACACAGTAGTCTATGAGAGGTAAAGCATTTTCTTGGGTTTACTACTATTTTGTAATCTCAGTGGCAGATATTTTAGTATTTACTAAGGATCTATTTTTGAAATGGACTCCAGCTTTTAGAGTTAACTCCATCCAACTCAAAGCGAATTTCTTCTTTATCCTTATTTCACTTCACCCAGATTTGATTTACTTTGTAAAGTAGCAGAAATTTCTCACAGTGACATCACTGCTGCCTTGACCCAATGAGATAAGTCTCCAGATATGTTCCACTTATCATGCTTTGTTGTTTATTGAATTAACTCCCACGAAGAAGAATCATGATATTTTGGAAGAGGAGTTTTGGCAATAAAATTTGCCTTTATGGAATGCAAGCAGTTTTTTGAAAAGCTCCATTGCACCTCTGTGGAACCAATGAACACTGAAATCACTTCATCTATTTATCCACTCATCAGGTATTTTTAAACTGCAATACAGTTACTGGACTGCCTGGCTACTACAGTTGTCAAGACACAGAGATCTCCTCAGAGACTTTAGTGGATGTAGGACAGGTATATGGGGGGAGTGGGTACCAGCAAGCACTGATGCAGCCTCCAATGATTTTTATCCCTGAAAATGCTGGGAGAATTTATTTGGGATCTCTCCTCCCCACTATTTCATCCTCATCTACCTCCCCTTAATACCACTGAAACAACTGTCACCCCTACTATGTTCAAAATTACCCTATCTTTCTGGTGCTAGTGGAATTGTTTATTGAAATATTCACTATAGGGACACCTGGGTGACTCAATTGGTTAAGTGTCTACTTTTGGCTCAGGTCATGATCCCAGGGTCCTGGGATGGAGCCCTGTGTCAAGGCTTCCTGATCAAGGGGATATCTGCTTCTTCTTCTTCCTCTGCTCCTCTTCTCGTGCTCTCTCTAGCTCACACTCTCTCTAGCTTGTGCACATGCTCTCGCTCTCTCTCAAGTAAATAAAAATCTTAAAGAAATGTTCACTATAGAACCCATGTCTAATACATAGACTCCTCTCCCAGATATTTTGATTTAGTTAGTGGTGCTCAGTTAGTAGGTATTTTTTCAAAAGCTTCCCAGGTGATTGCAAAGTTAAGCTAGGCTAAAACCTCTACACAGTTTGCAAAGGGTGATTGAGACACTGGAACAGAACTGGACAAGTTTCCAGGGAAACAATTCATTTTATTGCACCTGTTACCCTGTGGTTTGCGTAAGGTTCTGGGTTCAAACATGAGTACTTCTCTCTGTACCTTTGCCTTTTGTTACCTGTAGTTCAGAACATCTTGCTTGGTCTCAAATAATCTCAGTTCAAATTCTGTGTATGCCATCTATTGTTAGAGAACCCTGGGTAAATCCCCCTATGCCTTCTGAAACTCCATTAACTGATTGGTAAAGTGAGAACAATGGATTTGTGTCTCAGAGTTCTTGTGCTGTTTAAATAAATGAGATCAGTATATCAAAGCCTTAGGAACCTCCATAGCAGAAAAAGCACTCAATTAATGGTGGCCTCTGCTGTCACATAGAAGTTGTAGCAGCTGTAGCAGCATATTTACCATCCCAATGTGAGTTTGAGTTCCTCTAAGACAAAACTGAGACAAAAAAATTAATCTTTTCAAATCTGACAAGATGTTCAAATATTGTTGTTACTCAGAGAAATCACTAAATGTAAAATATCCTATAGGTCACCAATTTCAAGCTTAATTAAGCTCTGTAAAAGAAGAATTTTAAGGTTGAGGCTCTTAGCCAACAAAAATCCAAAACACATTAGTGCTTTCTCCTGTGCATAAATGGCAGGTGTCTGAAATCATCTGCCAAGATGACTAACAGAGAGAGATCTGATTTCTGAAGTCATCAGAAATAACCAAGGCCAAGTTTCATCTAGTGGGGAGTGCTAGGTTCCATTTACTTTCAAATGCTCCAGATTAAGATAAATGCTCTAGGTCCCTGGAAGCATGTATTCTAGAAAAGCAGTGCAAGCTATACTGTGCAATTTGTGGTGCCAGGCAGTGAACCTAAGCTCAAGAAGTTCTACCAGCTGCTGTTCAAACATGGCCCTCACTGCAAATTTAAGTCAAGGACAGGGTTATTTAGAGATTTGTATGTGTCTCCTGTAATTCAAATCCATTGCTGGCATTTATGATTATTTGTGAGTTTATCAAATTGTACTATGCTCCAGATTTATGCAAGAGATGAATCACAGATAATTTTCACTTGTAAAAACATTCCACCATATAAAATGGCATGCACTATGGATTACCTTAAATGATGAGAGATAAATGTTGGAATCAGACTGGACTTGATCCATACTCTCTTATTAGCAAATTATTTAATTTCTCGGAATCTCAGTTTTCCCAGTAACAAAAGGGAGCTTTTACTACCTGCTTCAGAAATGTGTTGAAAGAATTATTCACAAAGTTACTATTTGTAAATGACCCAGCATGATTTCAAGCACAGTCAATTTCAATGTAGATTTATTTCCATCTCTCTCTTACCCTTCTTTCTTTATTTGGTACATATGAAGTGCAACATTTTCCCCCTCCCCCAATTCTTTTTATTTCAAGGCTCATTTGGAAATAAGTGTGGTACATAATATTTAAGAAAAGAGGATTAATGCATGCAAGCAATGATAAATATTGTTGCAAGTAATAACTCCAGCTAAAAGTCCATAATGTTGGGCTGAGGAAACATTGGAAGGAAAAATAAAGAAAACTGAGAACAGCCTGTTAAACTGTGTGGTTTCCCATCGGACCTGATTTTTGTAGACTCTACTTTGATCTCATATCCATTAGTCCTTGAATGCATGGGGCAAGTGCCTAGGACATTAATGTCTGGGAAAGAGGCTCTAGGCACTGGAGGGTCATATGAAAGTAGTGAATTCATTTGTCTAAGTGATCTGGGACTGGGAGGTGTTGGGGTATGAGAAGTTCCAAAATCAAGAGGGGTGACAGAAGGAGAAGAAGATGAGATCATATTGGGAGCTTTCCAAACAATTTTGCCACTTTGTTACTGACAAAGTCATTTTCTGTAAATAGTTCCCCTACAACCTCCTAATTTTCTATAAGAACAGACTATTGTGCTTTTTTTAAAAATAAAAAAAAGATTTTATGTATTCATTTGAGATCGAGCAAGAGAGAGAAAGCGGAGGGGCAAAAGGAGAGGGAGAAGTGGGCTCTCCACCGAGCAGGGAGCCCAATGTGGGGATTGATTCCAGGACCCCAAGATCATGACTGAGCCCAAAGCAGATACTTACCTGACTGAGCCACCCATGCACCACAAGCATGAGCTATTGTTAGGTAGTAGAAGGAAGGAGGAAGGTAAGTAGCATGGAAACTGCACCTGGCCGTTCTGATCAGGCCAAAGAGTTGAGAGGTCATCCCTAAGCATAAAATAATTGAGGATTAGAGCAATTATCAAAGACAGATTTAGCTTCCCCATACAGCTTCACATAGAACCAAGCCTTTGGACCACGCGCCAAAGGGATTTCAGACAGAGTTTGGCTTGTTGGTTCATGGGCATGGTATATTTCAAATGTGTTTATGTATCTGACATACTAGGTGGAAAAAATATATAAAATTTCAAAAGATGTATAATTCCTAAAATTAGTATACATTGTGAGGAGTAAATTATCTACCTACGGCATTGAGCCTGTAAAACATTGGGCCTTTGTACCTTTGGTTAATTTGTGATCTCTTGAATTGCAATTCTAATCTGAGATTTGAGAGACAGGATACTTCTGCACATCTTTTGCCAGCTACAGGAATAATAATATCAATGAAAATAACAGTGATAAAAACTTAACCTTTTTTTGAGGGCTTACAATGTATCAGTCAGTCATTTTGCTGACTAAATCCTCACTCATTTAAAGCTCACAAAACTCAGTATTATTATTTTAATTTTACAAACAACTGAAAAGAATGCTTTGAGAAACAATGTAATTTCTGGCACAATCAGATTTCAAATTCCAGCATGTCGATCTGCAGAACATGAGCTACAAACCCCTATGAGAATCATCTTCTAGAACAAAGACTGGTGAACTTTCTCTAGAGGACTAGAAAGTAAATATGTTAGAAACTTTTTGAGATGTATGGTTTCTTTTGCAGCTCCTCAAGGCTGCTGTGATAGTACAAAAAGCAGCCATAGATGATGCATAAGGAATGAGTGTGGCTGTGTTCCAATAAAACTTTATTTACAAAAACACATGGTATGCCACTTTGGTCCACAGGCCATAGTTTGCTGACACTCAAGAGCAGCCCCTGTCCCATAAAACCTAATCCAATGAGAGCCATGTTTTATATCTGCACTGCCGAATATAGCAGCCATTGGCCACTTGTGGTTATTGAATACTTGAAATGTGGCTACTGTGACCAAGAAACTGAACTTTAAATTTTATTTAATATTAATTATTTCAATTTCCATTTAAATAGCCACATCAGCCTGAGGGGCTACAATATTAGGCAGATTAGATCATACATTTTGGCACATAAACCAGTTCTAGCCAGATTAGACATGATTACACTGGAATTCTCTTAAAAATATAACTCTAAAGAACAAATAGAATTATCAGTTTTAAAGCATACAAGGCAAATAGAAAAATCGGAACAAAATAAATTGTGAGAATTATTATCTCAACTTCTCTTTTCAGAAACCATTTTCAGATTCATGTGGAAATGTGGTTTTTTTCTCCCCCTTCATTCTGTCATGCACAGCTCTTTCAATAACAATCTCCTTCTCTCTCCATCTTTTCTTCCTGGGGATGTACAGAGCCAAGGGATTATCTCTGCTCTCTTTCCCATGGCAGTGTAGTAGCCTGGGGTTCAGTTCTGAGCCCTGTAACTATCAGCTGTATGACCTTTGGGCAAGTTATTACTCATCTATAAAAGTAGACTAATATTACTTACGTCTTTCTTTGACAAGTATTGGGAATTAATTGTAGTGTGTTTAAAATAAAATGGCCAACACTTGGACACGGTGTATGGCAGGTGACTTACAAGTATTACTTCATTTGCTCTTTTGCCTTCATCCTAATTTATGTTATATTGTTCATTTCACTTCACACCATTGTAAGTTATCACTTCAGCCAAATCTACAACCTAGTTCTTTGCCATTTTGGCTGCTGATACTTCTCTCAAGGACACGTTATTGATATTTTTCCTTTTTCTAGGATACCAAATGCTGACTATATACAAAACCAACATTCAGAAATTAGTTATGACAATAATATAAAAATTAATATAACTTGTTTCCACCTCATGCCTGTTGTTTAAATGATTTGCAAAAACTGGCAAATCTGCTAAAATGGATCAAGATATTAGGTCTTGCTGTGGACTATATTTTGTCCCTCCGCCCCCACCCCAATGACATTCTTACATTGAAGACCTAACCTGCAATGTAATGGTATTTGGAGATAGGGCCTTTTTGAGGTTATTAGGTTTTCATGAGTCATGAGGGTGGGTTCTCTATGATGGGATAGTATTATTTTAAGATGAGGAAAATAGGAAGATCTCTCTCTCTCTCTCTCTCCTTCTCTCTCTCTCTCTCTGCCATGTGACTACACAGTGAGAAGGCAATCTCACCTGCAAGCAGCAGGAGGGCTCACACTGGGAACTGGGTCTGCTTTCACCTTGATCTTAGTCTTCCCAGCCTCAAAAACTATGAGAAATAAGAATGTGCTCTTTAAGCCCTCTAATCTATGGTATTATTTTGTTATAGCAGCCCAAGCTGACTAAAACAGGCCCTCAAATGTCTGACTCCATTTGAGAGTGCAGGCTTAAGCCATATCTTATGCCCACCTACACCATCACAGAAAAGAACAGATTATGTCCCTGCTGGAGGATGTTTGCAAATATGAAATCCTATAAAAATTATCTTGGTATGCACCATGACAGCATTTATATGTCAGAGAAAGCTGCTTGAACTTAAAACCAAAATATTCACCAAACTGAATATAGGTGTTAAATTGGTTCCTAAAACGTAGCATCATAATATTTATGCATATTGAAGTGCTTTGAAGTCATAAAGAGGAAGCACATTTGATGCTTTCAAAGTAATATTTCATTGCCCATCAATTTTTCACTACTCAGCATTTGGTCACTGAAACATACTCGTTGATTTAATATCGAATTTAAACATATCTATACCTATCTCTTTCTATACAGGAAATACTCAATATAGAGTATCTGTAGAGACTCACATGTCACCATGCACAGGGATCTGAAAGTGTGAACGTGCACGCTTACAAACTTGGAAAGCTTTTCTGATCTGCTGTGCTAAAGATGAGGCCAGCCATTCAGTTGCTAATACTGAATTACGTGATGCAAAAACTGCCATGAAGTTTTGAGGCTACAAAGAAGCAGCAGCATCATTTCATATAAACATTGTCTCAACCTCCTCTGCTGCTTTCATGAACATATTTTTCTGCATATTTAAAGTTTATAGCAGAGCACAAGGTTTAGAGTTTCTTTCCATATTCCAGCTTTATAGCAAAGCCACAACTACATATTAATATAGCAGCTGTAATGTATTTCTAGTTAAGCTGTCATAAAGTCTAGGGCTTTCCACATCATCACTTTTGAAGGTCGGTGCCACAGAGAAAAAAGCCATTTGTACTGGATCGCCATGGTGGTTTGTAATATACATGGTAATAAATATCACAATATATTTCATTTTTATATGTTTTTGATGAAGAGGTAAAAGTGCATCTTCTACAGTTGCTTTTCAGAAATTGCTCATCTGTTTGGTACGAGGGTAAAAGACACTGAAGCTAAACATTATTTATCGAGACATCACCGCTCTTCACTCACACCACAGCTGAAATGAGGAGAGGATGCCAATGATATTTCACTTACAGTATTGATTTCCAGATCTCGCCCCATGAAAGCACTGCATGTGGATTCAAGATAAATGTGAGAAAATGGAGATACTCTGACAAGCACTGTTCCCATTGTTTTTTATTTTTATCATTCTGATAATTTACACCCTTTGGACGTGTAATTGGAAATGTCTTTCAGAAGTCACTTCACTGTTTCCATGTGGTGCCTGATATTTGTGAGTGCATAAAAAACACTGGAGTGCTCACAGTTATCAGTACATACATATATGTGTGTGTGTCTACGTATGTTTTCTTACAGTAAAAATGATTTCAGTGAGCAGTGCTGTTGTGTTCACCTATGAAGGATGACATAAGAGAGGTGTAAATATGTATCTCTCCTCCCTGGCTTTCCCTCTATTTTGCTTCCATTTTGGTTTTCTTCTTTCAATCAGGGGCTTATTGCATTCGTTGCTATCTATTAGCTAAGCTGATTCACTTCCTTTTTATGTCCTGCCCATGACAACTTTTTATGCAAAGTCACTCCCAATCCTGTTCTATTTTTCATTTCCATGAACATGTAGGATGAGAAGAATGATCTTCAGAAAGCAGACAGCGATGAACATGCAAATCAGCTCGGTGCACCCTGTGTATAGGAGTGGAAGGAGTGGCGGGGGCGGGGGAGCATTTGGGTGCTTTACTCTGCTCTCCTTTGTGTGGGCCAGATCTAAGGGCTCCCAGAGCCCTACTACCCCTGCTCTCCTGTTCCAAGGTGTGAAGCCTCCATGTGCAGGGACCTTAGTGAGGTCTAAGATTGGAGATCCCAACTCTGATCCCTTGCCCCTTTTGTTTTTTCCTTCTTAATTCCCAAATTAAATGTTTGCACTTAGTCACATTTCTTATTTCTAAGCTTTAAGGGTTTCTTTCTCTTATTAAGAATGATAGACAGTAAGCAGCCATGGCTTTACCATTAAAAGCATTAGGAGGTCCACACAAGGTGACTTAGAGTTTCAACAGTCAGCAGAACACTGTCGCATAAAACAGAAGTTAATGCTGCCTATAGATTAAGGCACGTCACCACTGATTTCAGCAAGTTCTGTGGGACCTTGGGATATTCATTTAATTTCCAATTAGCACGGTCCATTCATGCATCACTTTGGATATATACTAACACAGAAACAAGGAAATAATAAAGATAGAAATACACTTCTTACCTTAATTTTAGAAATAGTGTGGGGCTTTCAGCAAAGATGTTCATTACAGAAGAATTATACTTAAACATTTTTTTGAGTGTAGTTGGAACACAATGTTACATTAGTTTCAGGTGTACAACGTTGTGATTTGACAAGTTTATACATCATACTATGCACTATGCTCACCGTCCAATGCTCGTAGGATAACATTGACTATACGAGTATATACTTTTGATAATTATGATTTTAGAAATACAGAATTGAGTTCTATTAGTTGGTTAAATGAGTGATTTTCAGTAAAATATGCCTATGCTCATGTATATGTACAGGGCTGTTAGCATTTATGTGTATCGAGAAAGAATACACAAAAGAGAAGTACTCACCTTTCTCATACATAAACTTTATTGGTGTTATTTTTGAAGCTGAAACTGTTCAGTCTTACTTTAGAGTGCATCAAGCAGACACATAAGGAATACAACCAAATTCAGTTTCTGAAGATCAAGGCAGGACCTACTCTAGAGGTGAAAAATTAACGAAATGGAAAATTAAATCTATTACAGTTTATTGATGTGATTAGCTTTATGATGTATGTAGTTGTTCAGTATAATTTTTGAACACAAATTACATATAGTAGGATTCTATTTTTAGAGGAGCATCTAAAATGCACTTAGCAAAAACTTCAGAGGCAATCCACAAGAGACAGCTTACCTACTGAATTTGCACAGATCATTTCTTTCCATTAAAGATGTTTTTAATTAAAAAATGTTTCGTTTCAGTTTTATTGAGAAATAATTGACATCCATCTCTGTATAAGTTTAAGGGGTAGTGATATAAATGAGTTACATATATTGTGAAATGATTACTACAGTAGGCTTAGTCTGTATTTACTTATCAGATGAACGTAGAGTTTGGCAAGCAAAGAGAGATATAGTGGGAATAGTCAGAAATTCTTAAGGAACTTCCCTACAGGTTTCTAGTTGATTAGCAGTTAGAATAGTAGTTGATTGATTAGTTTATTGGTATTGTCTGTTCAACTATTATTGATATGTTTCTTTTTTTTTTCATGATTCATCTCTTTTTATTTTTTTATATTTTCTTATTGGAGTTCGATTTGCCAACATCAATTATAGTATCGTTCTTATGCTATGTTCAGAAGGCATTATTTAGCAGTACAATTTACCAAATAAAACACAATGAATCAAAACCTTATTCAAACTATTTAAGTAGTTGAATTCAGGCTGGAAAAGGGTCAATTAGGTATTTGGGCTGTACCTCCCTCTCTCACAGGGTAATAATATTAGGCTCTACTAGTTGACTTACGATTAAACTTCTATTGCTCACTTCAAATCTCCACCTAACCACTGTAACTAGAACTTCCAGTGCTGTGTTAAATAGAAGTGGTGAAAGTAGGCGCCCTTGTTTTGCTTCTGATTCTAAGCAGAAGACATTTACTCTTTCACAGTTACGTATGATGTTAGCTATAGGCTTTCAATAGATTTTGTTTTCAATTGGAAACAGTTCTTTTCATTCTTGGCTTGCCAAGAGGTTTTTTGTTTTCTTTCTTTTTTTTTTTTTCTTTATCATGATGATTGTGAAATGCTGTCCAATGTATTGTTCTTCATCTATTAAGGCAATTCATTTTTAATTTTAATATCACAATTTGGTGAATCCTCCTGATGGATTTTCATATGTTAAACCACTTTGCACTCAGGAAATAAATTCTAATTGGTCATGATGTATTGCTTTTAAAAAATGGATTTCTCGATTTCATTTGTTAAGATTTTTAAAGATTTTTTCTAATGCTTTATTGTGGGTAGTAGTCTGAAGTTTTTGTTAATTTTTTTTTTTTGGTCTGATTTTGATATCCTCTTAAAATGAATTGAGAAATATTTCCTCCTATTCTAGTTCCCGGATAAATTTGTGTAGAATCATGATGATTTTTTAAATAAATGTTTGGCAGAATTCAACAGTGGAGCCCTGTGAGCCTAGAATTTTCTTTCTGGAAGGAGTTTTAACCACAAGTTCATTTAAAACATGAGCTTTGATAGTTTGTCTCTAAAGGAATTTATACAATTCATTTAAGTTTTCAAATTTATTGGCATGAAGTTGTTCATGATATTTATTATCTTATTAATGTCTTTACAATCTGAAGTGATGTCCTCTCATTTATGATGACTAAGCATGTTATTCCTTTTTTCTTTTTCAGATGGCTTGCTAGAGGTTTCTCAATTTTAATGATTTTTTTTTCAAAAAAACAACTTTTTTTTATTTCATTGATTTTCCTTATTGCCTTCTATTTCTTTGACTTCTATCCTTATATTTGGTATTTCCTTTATTCCACTTGCTTGGGTTTAATATGATTTTTTTTCTTTCTTTCTTAGGATGGAAGTTCCTTAGGTCGTTGATTTGAGATCTTTCTTATTTTTAGTGTAAGCACTTATTGCCATGATTTCCAACAAATTTTAACGTATTGTGGTTTCATTTTCTTTTAGTTCAAAGTATTTTTCTAATTTCCTTGGATTTCTGCTTAATCCATGTCTAATTTAGAAATATGTTGTTTAAGTTTCCCTATCTGTGGGGATTTTCCCTATATTATTCTGTCATTAATTTCATTTTGAGTAGAGAACATACTTTATATGTTTTTAGTCTTAATTTATTGAGATGGATTTTATGGCTCAGTATATGCTCTTCTTTGATGAATATTTTAAGTGTACTCGAAAGCCCATATGCTGGTATTTTTGGGTGGAGTTAAGCATAAACATCAGTTAGGTCAAGTACATTGATAAAAGTTGCTCAAGTCTTTTATATTTTCATTGATGGCCTCTCTACTTTTTCTAGCAGTTACCAAGAGAGGAGTATTGAAATATCTAACTCAAATTGTTGATTAGTCTATTTCTTTGTTAAGCTCCACCAGTTTTTTTCCTCATTTATTCTGAAGCTATGTTTTTTGGATGCATTCACATTTGTGATTTTTATATCCTCCTGCTGATTCACTCTCTGTCATTATAAAATATTGCTCTTTATCCCTAGTAATATTTTGTTTCAAAATATACTTCATTTTACATAAATTTGTAGTATTTTAAAATTTTTATCCTCATTGTGTTGTTGTACATAAAATTTGTTTTTTTTCCAAAAATATTGAGATACAATTAACATACAGCAGTGTGTATATTTACCGTATACAGCAAAAGGACTTGACTTATATTACTATGAAATGATCACCACAATAGATTTAGTTAACATCCATTCTCTAATGTAGATAGAAAAAAAAGAGAGAGAGAAAGAAAAAAAAGTTTTTTTCCTTGTAATGAGAATCCTTAGGATCTATTCTCTAAACAATTTTCAAATATACAGACAGTAGTGTAACTTCTGGTTCTTATAAACAACAGATAGTTGTGTTTAGATTTTTAATTCTAAAGTTTCTGTTTTTTTAATTCAGTGATTAGACTATTTATATTTGAGGTTAACTTGCTTATTTAATTAATCAATATGATTTTATTTAAATCTCTGAGTTTATTGTTTGTATATGCCTCATATGTTCTTTGTTCCAATTTGTTTCTTCTCTTGTCTTCTTTTGTATCAACTAAGTTTTGTTCTTATGACTTCATTTTATTTCCACTTAGTGTTTTATCAACTACACCTCATTGTTTTCTTTTATCAAAGTAGTTTCTTTTGGGATTTTAATGCACATTTTTAGCTTCTGAGTCTACCTTCAAATACTTTGTATCCTTCCATGGCAGTGGAAGAAATCTGCACAAAATTAGTTCTTTCCCCCCTCCCATCTTTTATGGTATTTTTGTCACACATTCTACTTCTAAATATGCTAAAAGATCTACTATATATTGTTATTATTATGAATATTTTTAAAAAGGTTTATTTGTCTATTTATTTTATAGGACATGCAGGGACTGAGGCGGGGGTGGGGTGCGGCTGAGGGCAATAAGCAATCTGCTGAGTGGGGTGCCCAGCTGGGGCTGGACCCCAGGACCCTGAGATCATGACCTGAGCTGAAATCAAGAGGCAGATGCTTAACTGACTGAGCCACTCAGGGGCCCTACATAGTTATTATTTTTGCTTTAATTAGTAAGATTTTAAATTTGTTTATACCTTCTGAGTTTGGCTTATTTTTCATTTTCTGAAGTCAACAGATATCCTGTCAGTAACTGGCTTTGTACTCAACTGGTCAGTGAGTATCCAGACAACCATATTTTCTCTGATCTGTTCATTTATTTCTATTTTCTAATTTAGGTTTTTGGGATTAAGCCATCACTTTGATAATTGAATCACTTACCTGAATATTATCTACAGAGCTATTTGTTGCTTAGATATATACGCACTATGTTCTTCTGAAGGTCACTTACTTTCCACATATTTCATAAATGTTCCCTTAGTTAAAATATGGTTAGTTTTTATGTTTATAATAATAATTTTATGGCATTTTAAATTTTACCATAGTTTGCGTATGTTTAATTATAAACTATGGCCTAATCAAATACTGTCTACACATTTATTCCCCTAATATTCTGACACTCAGTTTGATTTACTCTTACTAAGTTGTTGAAATATTTCAACAATTACCATTTTTGAGCAGTTTTGTTTCTGTTGTTATAAAAGCATAACCAGAATGTACAAATAATTGAATTAGTACTAAAATACTAATATACTAGTTACTAAATATGAATGTATTGCTATTAGGTAAGTATCACAGAATAGATATTTTTTAGGAATTTAATGCTTGAGTATAAATGTATATGATTTTAGCTCTATGAAAAGTGAATTAGTTTCTTCAAAAGTGCTGAGCACATTGATTTGAAAATTTGTACCTTATCCACTAGCAGCTGCAGTAAAACACTTCATTGTATAAAAGTCAAGAAAAACATTACCTGAAACTATGTTTAAATGAGGTAATTTTTCATTCAAACTATAGCCCGGCCATAAAAATCTAGGGGTCACATTTACAATAGGACTTTAGATCAGGATTTAGTTCAAATAAAGACCCTAGTTATACCTGGGCATCTTGCTCAAACGGACCATGATAAATGTAAACCCATTATTTTCAATATTTAGAATTTTTTAAGGTAAAATTTTTTTCAGGGCATTGTGAGCTAGTATGGCAGAAGGAACGTCAACATTTCATGGAATATAATACAAAGATTAATTCTATTACATCTGAATCTGATTCTCTAAGGTACATGAAAAGCACATAGAGGTGGCTCCATACTTTCAGGTTCATAAAATTGCTATAGGGGGTCATAAATTGGCTCTATGAAGTTCACTTTGCCCCCAGGAGAAACCATGAAGAGCAACATGATTCAAACTATGCTGTGTGTGGTGGAATTAATGCAGCAGGAAAATTTCCACTTTCAGCTCGAATTTAATTTCATAGTAGCAAAGAGTACAATGCATGAATAGGAATTAGAAATTCACTGTGTCTCTCTAAAGATAGCTATCAGCCTAAGAAGCAATTAAAAATGGAGAGGAAGAGTAGTATTTACTTCAAAACTTAAATATAATGTTTGGAAATCTTAAGAGAACAAGATGGAAGAGAAAACCCCTCACAGCTATTCTCCTTGCTTTATTTGACTAATTTCTCATTAGAATTTTTTTCTATCTCTGAGGACCTCGCAGGAGGACCTGAAGGATAGCATTCCTGACCCTTTCATTTTCAAATAAATGGTAAGGAAGAACAATATAACAATTTTCCTATAAAGTGATGAATGAACTTTGTTATTGTTAAGAAAACTGTAGGTGTGGTTCAACTTATCTGCTATCATGTGAAGTGTCTTTGACACTATCAAAAGCTGTCAGATTTCCTTTTTATTTTATTATCAAGATTAGAAATATGTAATTATTCAGTCTTTTCTTTAAATACAATTTAGCGATATAGTTGCTAAAACATCTCTCTTTTCAATTTCCTGCAAAAACCCTTTGAACGGACTCATTGTGCCAGAAATAATGTACAAATTTGTCTGATTTTTCAAGGCCTCTGTGTTGTGTTATCTCCATTTGTCCAGTCTTATTTTTAACTACTTTTCTTCGTGTGTGCTAGGTTTCAGTGAAGGTGAATCATGTTCCCTAAGCTTCTCCCTCTTTATACTTCAGCTTCTTATATCTCTGCCTTTAAACCCTTCCCTGCCCTCCTCAGAATCCTTCATGGAGTCCATCATATTGACTTCAAGTATAAGGAAATTCTCTTCCTAAATCTGAAGTTTGGGACATTCTTTCTTTATTTTTTTTTAAGATTATTTACGTATTTGTTTGGGAGAGAGAGGGAGACAGGCAGACAGACAGGGCAGGAGGAGGGGCAGAGGGAGAGGGAGAGAATCTCAAGCAGACTCTATGCTCAGCATGGAACCCAATGTGGAGTTCAATTTCAGGACCCTGAGATCATGATCTGAGCTGAAACCAAGAGTTGGTTGCTTGACCAGCAAAGCCACCCAGGAGTCCCTGTGACATTCTATTATAATTCTGATTTCTATTATAATTCTGAATATATAGAATATATTCTATTTCTAATAGAAACTCTGTTAGTGTAATGGCCACAGAGTTTAACATACAGTCTGAACTCAATGAATGTATTTTGAGTGAATGCTAAATAAATTAAAAATAACACATATGAAAAAAAATAACCTAGGACTATATGGATAGAAAGTACTTACAGTTTTTGGGTTGCTTTTCTAACTAGTATTAATTTTTTTATTTGATACAAGACATGATGCCATAAACCTAGATAAATATGTAAGTGGTTCTGGTTCAGTTATTGTCTTAGTCCATTTGTTCTGCTGTAACAAAATATCACAGACTAAGTAGCTTATAAGCAACAGATATTTATTTCTTATAGTTCTGAGACTAGAAGTCTGAGATCAACATGTCTTATGGTAACATCCTGGTTAAGGGTCTTCTTCCTGGTTCATAGGTAGCACCTTCTCATGTGTCCTCATGGGGTAGAAGGAACTTGAGTTCTGTGAGGTCTTTTGTTAAGGCACCGCTGCCATTCATGAGGGCTCTTCCCTCATAAACTGATCAGTTTGAAAAATCCCCAGCTCCTATTACCCTTATATCGGGAGGTTACGATTTCAACCTATGAATTTGGGGCAACACAAAATTTCAGGCCATAGCAGAAATGGACTCTTCAACCTGAAAGCAATAACAAAATTCTAAACAGAAAAGTGTACTTGCAAGCATGAAAAATTTCAGTAATTGTTTATATTAAAATATCATAAACAAAATAAGGAAAACAAAAACAGATTGGGAGGGACACCAGGGTGACTCAGTGGTTGAGCATCTGCCTTTGGCCCAGGGCGTGATTCTGGAGTCCTGGGATTGAGTCCTGCCTGCATCAGGTCCCCCGCAGGAAGCCTGCTTCTCCCTCTGCCTGTGTCTCTGCCTCTCTCTCTGTGTCTCTCATGAATAAATAAATCTTAAAAATCTTGAAAAAAACATATTGGGAGCTATTAGCAATAAATATGATAATTAGATAATATCCTTCATCAAAAAAGCAATCACACAGTTGACTTTACTCCTGACTATAACTGTGGCCACAGACAGGGGATATACACTGATTGGGCACCCCCTTTGGTGCTCGAAAGACATCTGTTTTCCCAGAAACATACGAATTCAAAAATAAAACTAGAGGTTTTTTTTTTTTTTTTTTTTTTTTTTTTTTTAAATTTTTTATTTATTTATGATAGTCACAGAGAGAGAGAGAGGCAGAGACACAGGCAGAGGGAGAAGCAGGCTCCACGCACCGGGAGCCTGACGTGGGACTCGATCCCGGGTCTCCAGGATCGTGCCCCGGGCCAAAGGCAGGCGCCAAACCGCTGCGCCACCCGGGGATCCCCAAACTAGAGGTTTTTAAGAAGTAGGAATGGATTCTGAAAATGAAATCAATAATTTCCCACTACAGTGGGATTGAGATTGATTTTTATTATTGTTCCTGTTCTTTTCCAGGTTTCCAGATTTTCTATAATAACCATGAATTATTATTTCTCCTATGATCAAAAAAAGAATTCTGTGGGTATGTATTATTTTTAAGAAATGAAATAAACTCGTTGATGTGAGCCAGCTCTAAGAAGGGGAGAGTTATTGTCTTAGCTGTAATAGAGACCAAATCAAGGTGGCCTCAAGGCTCCCAACTGAGGGCTATTATATTGAGCTCTGTGTCTCCTGGTCTCTGATACCTGTTCTGAAGTGTCACCCTTATTCCTGTTCCTTTTGATAAGCAGTTTTCCGGAAAACTATTTCTTAGAGATACATTTTAGGACAGAAAATGTAGGCAAACTGTAAACTAGAATATAGGGATCTATGTTACTTTTCTTTGAAAGAAACACCTTCAATTAAATAACAAAAATGAGGAGATGGAGAATCCTCATATATCATTTGAAAAAGATTTTGCCTTGCAAAGAACATGTGACATTTTCCGTATCATTAGTCGGTTGTACACGTGCATGTGCACATGCCCGGGCCACTTCCACTCTGGGGCCTTAATTTCTTCCTTTGTGCAGATAGTTGCATTAGATGATTTCTGAGGTGGGTCCTCTTCGGCTCTTAAATTTCTAAAATCTGAAATCATATGTATCAGGTACCTTTCCTCTCTGGGTCTCTCCTGTGATGAGTAGTGAATAGACACAGGAGAAGAAATAATTTTGTCTCAACTATTGATAATGTTTGCAAAGGTGGTTGGTTAATCTTTCCTTGAACTTGTCACTGAATGAATAGCAAAAATGATTAAGAATTTCTAACTTTCAGTTTTTGAGTATTTGAGTCCACAAGCTTCAGAGTAAAATTAGCAATTTTCAGAGAATAGGCAAAAGTTACCTTTCTAAAACAAAATTCAGGCAACTTTTCAAGTATTGCTCTCTCTGGTCTGCACTGTGACCTTGTTTCAGGCCAATCAGCTGGTGCTGTTATCATTTCATTGGAATGCCTGTTCCTGCAGCCCACCACCTCAGGGCAGCTGAGAAAGGATTTTATGAGCCTTTTTTGGGCAAACCTTATATTTAGGTAGCAGTAATACAGTTTTTTTAACTTTCATTTTTTAATATAGGTAGGGCTATACCTACTCAAATGTTATATTGTAGCATTATTAAATTTTAAAAAATCACCTTGATACACTGGGAATCATAATTGAGCACCATTTCTTAAAGTAGCTTTAAAATTTTTTTCAGCCTATTTAAAGAAAAGTGGTTACAAGTGTAAGAAAATGGCTCTAACTCCAGAATGATCTTGAGAAATAAATTTGATTCTCTGTAGTCATTGATTGGGGAAAAGACAAGTCTTTGATTAAGGATGGTCAGCGTTTTAATTTTCTTTATTAAGACAGCATTTCTTAAAAAACTTCAGTTTTTCTGCTTTGTTCTGTTTTTATAATTACCTTCATACTACTTGCCATAGTCTCATTCCATTATTATTGTAGTATTTAAAAGTATTCTTTTTTTCACTTTATTTATATAATAAATTTTATGTTTCCATGTATAAAATAACTACTTACCTGTGATATATATAAGGTAACCATAAAAATGTGTATGCACCAAAACATGTTATACATATACAACAAAATATGAATGTGTACCCAAGCTATACTATTGACTTTAAAAATAAAAAAAATTAAGTAGAACAGTGCAATATTGTATGTCATTGATTTACAGAATTTCTGGGCTGTGAAATAGGGTTTGCTAGTCACTAATAATTACACAGTACATTGCCCGTTTGAGATGAAAATGGGGTTTAAAGTTAATTATGCACAGCTATTTAAAAATGTTTAATATCAGTCAGCATATCTATGAGTAGGAAAACATAAAAAATATTTAACCATCTCTCCAATGCTAAAAATTAATTTTTTATCAATCAAAATGATATAAGTGGTTTTTCCTCAGCAAGCTTTTATTTCAAGAAACCGTCTGGAAGGCTCTTCTGGATGTACTCTTCAGAACATGTCTTTATTTAATAACTCCCAGTTTTGCTAAGTATCAACAAAACTATCAATTCCTCATGTTTAGGATATTTGCAACAAGTGTTTCTGATAAGTTAATAATAACTAGGTAATTCACACAATTATATACAGATTGGAAGACTGAATGAACAAGTGAAAGGGTTTCCAACCAGGGTTCAGTCTTTTTTTTTTTTTTTTTTTTTTTTAACCAGACACTCAGACATTGCACTTACAAACTCCTAGGTTAGTTATGCATACCATGTGATTGAATCCCAGAGAGGTGATGTGATACAGGAGGCTCACATAGTTGTCTCAGCCAAGACCAGAATACATTTCTAACAGACTCCTGAGAATCTCTTCTCATAGTTCAACTCAGCTGCCTCTGAGCAAGCTGGACTGGACTAGAACTTCAGCCTTGCCTTCATCTTCTTCAAGCACTTGATCCTGGGTTCCAGCTGTGCCCGGCAGGAGCTGACCTTGCTTAGGTAGGGGCTGTTCCTCTGTTTTCTAGTTATCTAACCTCAGCTGCCCCACCCCTACTCTAAAATCTCTAAAGCAGGATTCTGTGCAAGAACCTAGATATATTGGGCAGCCTCCATGGTGCAGCGGTTTGGTGCCGCCTGCAGCCTGGGGTGTGATCTTGGAGACCTAGGATCGAGTCCCACGTTGGGCTCCCTGCATGGAGCCTGCTTCTCCCTCTCCCTGTGACTCTGCCTCTCTCTCTCTATGAATAAATATATAAATAAAATTAAAAAAATAAAAAGAACCTAGACATATTTAGGAATGTGCCCTGTGCACACACCCTGAGTCATAATAAGCCAGATAGGGAAACTTCAGCAGCTTCCAGACTTTTTTCTCATACCTGTCCCCTCCCTCCCTTCTTATCCATTGTTCTCCTTGCTGCCTTTTCTCCCAGCTTGTCCCTACCTTTGCAGTTGGGGCTCCCTTCCTCTCCTGATCCATCAGTATGGCACCTGCTGTCAAGTCACCTGGCTCACTACAACAGTCCTTCAAGCATACTTCAGCAAACAGCCATCATGTGAAGAATTTGGTGTCTAATGAAAACAAATTTAAAAATTGTTTGGTAAATTTGTGGACTGACAGTATTTGTTGCTTCTTCATTGCTTTCATTATATAAATTTGACCATTTTCTTCTTAAAGATACTAGTCTCATTCCATAAAGGAACTGTGGAAAGGATGACATTACACATATTTCATGACTTGTTAACAGCTTTGGATGTAAAATAAATTAGTAGATGAAGGAAAAGAGAGAAGATTGAGATTCATAGTCAGCCTGGGCATTGGGATGATGCCAAGTTTTATCTATCTCTGCTGACCCAGGTCTTTGATAATAGGAACAATAAGGAGTGTGCTCTATTTATGAGCCTGAAGGGCCAGGGTCAGATCAGTTCAGCAATATTTTAAAACATCACTTTTCAACTTATGGCTTCTCTCTCATACATCACTAGTCCTTCTCTCTGAACCATTTCATCCCCATCAGTGTATACACATGTTCTGGAAACATCCATCTTCAAGTGAATAAAGCAAAACCAGCCCAAAGAAAAAACAAAAATCTCAAATGTCCTTTGACTCCACAAACCCTCCAGCTGACACCACATATTTCTTCACTATTTTACAGAAAAACATCTCTTAAAAATTGTGATCTATCAAAAAAAAGTTGTGATCTATCTTCACTGCCTCCAACACCTCCTTCTTTCCCTCCTCCAGCCTGAGTCTTCCAATTTGTTTTTCATACCAACTACTCAAATAATCTAAAAAAAAAAATCACATTTCTCTATGTTGCCTAATTATATGGGAACTTTTCTTAAATTATCTAACTTCTGAGTAATATTTAATCAGTCCACTATTCCTTCTTTCTGTAAATATCCATTTATGAGTTTTTGTGACACCACACTATCTGGCTCCTAATGTCTTATTGGCTGCTCCTTTTCAGTCTTTTTTCATGGCCCCTTTTATATCAGACCTTTAAATTTTGGAATTTCCAGGGGTCAGTCCTAGTCCTTCTTTTCTTTAATTAGTTGGCCTCTTGGATGCTATCTTGTCTCACAGTCTTAAATACCTTCTATCACTGATAATTCAAATTTATTTATTCCCCACTCATATCATCTGCCACTATGAAGCTTTAGTCAATAGTCTAGTCTTCTAACAATGGAACCCCCATCAAAAACCTGTTCCTTTCTAAGACTCCTGTAATCGCAGTAAAAATGGCTGCTCAATCTGTCTGTATCGAATTCATTATGAAGTCCAGATCTTTACACCTTTCAAGTACTTCTTGGGGCATGTGGGTGGCTCAATTGGTTAAGCAGCTGCTTTTGGCTGGGGTCATGATCTTAAGGTCCTGGGATCAGGCTCTGTGTTCAGCAGGGAGTCTGCTTCTCCCTCTGCTTCTCCTCTTGCTTGTGCTTTCTTTCTCTCAAATAAATAAATAAATAAATAAATAAATAAATAAATAAATAAAATCAATCTTAAAAAAATATTTCTCAACTCCATTGACTTGTCTCCATATTGGCAACCTCCACCTGAATGAATCCAACTAACATCATCTCTCCCCCAGAAAACTGAAATTAACCTCAAATCTTGTCTTCCAGTTTCTATTCTTGCTCTTAATCTACCTAAGTCTTTACACATCAGCTAGAATGATCTTATGCAAGAATAAAAGAAATCATGTTTTCCCCTACTTTTATATCCATTCATTGGCTTCCAATCCTTCTTAGGAAAAATCCAAATATTTTCAATGTCTTTTAAGCTCCTTAGTAATCTATATACTCCTCTAACTTTATCTTATAAAGTTATAAAATAACTTTATATCTTCATATAAGAAGATATATGAATACGGTCTCCCTCTTCAGTTATCTCCACACAACTCTCCTCCTTTCTAATCCTTCAGCATAAATAGCTCTTTCATCTGTTAGAGGTTTTTTACTTGCTATTCCTTCTGTGTGGAATGTTCTCTCCTCAACTTATATCATAGTTGGCTCTTACTCATCATATTTTTCTTGACACAAATATGGTCTCCTAAGAGATTCCTTTACTGATGACTGCAAAGTTGACCTCACCTACTACCACATCTTACTGTTCATTTTCTTTACAGCACTTAAAAAAAGTAAAAAAATATATCTAATTTTGACTATTCTTTATCTTGCTGTGATCATGACAGGCAAACACCTTGTCTCCAAAATGCCTGAAACATAGTTTCATTAATTAGTTATTTGCTAAATCTTGAGTTATAGGAACTTGTTGATTTTGGGAAATCAGGACACATGAAAATATCTATATAGCTCAAGAGAAGTATCAAGTAATATTATAAAGCAGTATCTAATTAAATTCTATATGAAAAGAACAGCAGGAGTTCTATATGCATTTGAAAGAAGTAGAATATATTTGTAAAAGGAAAGATTCTATAGGTGTGAAGTAGAAGGAGCTAAAGAAAGCCAAGTTATAATAGGGAAATGCAAGTGCATGAAGATTTGAATTAAGTAAACAGTTTGTCTTGATGTACAATTCAGAAATGAATGGGCTGCAAAGTTATATTAGGGAATATTTCTTATAGTTTTAAATTTACTAGGTTGAGAAATTTAGACTTTTCATGAAATGAGTAAAGAATCAGGGGAATATTGGGCCTAAGGAACAGTAGTTGATGTTGATAGTAATGTGATAGACTTTACTATCATATATTATATTACTATCATATAATTTAATGAAGGGGTCAATCATGAGTGAAAAAAGGAAGAGAGGATATATGAGGAATGACTAAGACACTATTATATTTATCTCCATAATAACTGATGAGAAACACGGTGGTAGGGGCTATGAAAAGAGAAATGAAGGAATGTGCATAGAAGACATTTCAAGGAATAACAGAAGAATTGTTGGTTCGATATGAATTCAATAAGAATTAGAATGAGTGAAAGATCACTGGCATATTATTGTTGACATTGGAAAAAAAAGACAAATTTGAATCTATGTAAAATACACACACACACACACACACACACACACGTACTTGAAAAGTATCATTATTCACAGATGGACATGGTTGTGTACCTAAAACTTCCAAAAGAATTTATAAACAGATGATTCAAATTAAAAAGTGAATTTAGTAAGTGTGCTGGTTGTAAATTCAATATAAAAGAATCAAATTTAGGGGAATCCCTGGGTGGCTCAGGGGTTTAGCATCTGCCTTTGGCCCAGGGTGTGATCCTGGAGTCCCAGGATCCAGTCCCACATTGGGGTCCCTGCAGGGAGCCTGCTTCTTCCTGATCCTGTGTCTCTGCCTCTCTCTCTCTCTGTGTCTCTCAGGAATAAATAAATAAAATCTTTTTTTAAAAAAAACAAAGAATCAAATTTAAAATATATAGCAGCAAGCAACCATAGTAAATAAGATTTTTGAAAGATTTGGTTAATAATAGCATCTACAAAAATCAAAGACCTAGGAAAAATTGAATGAAAGCTGCGCAAAACTTCAACACAAAAAACTATAAAACTTTATTAGTAAGGGATTAAGTAAATGAAGTGATATTGTATGGTACTAGATTGTAACATTGTAAAGATGTCAGTTCTCCCCAGAATAATATATAGATTTAATATCTATATATTATATATATATCTCAATCAAAATCAATTTGTGGGAATTGATAAGTTAATTCTAAAATTCATCTGCAAAGGCAAAGGAGCTAAGAATAGGCAGGGTGATCCTGAAGAAGATAAAGAAAGTTGGAGGATTTATATCACAAGATATTAATCTCCATTAGAAAGCTACAGTAATTAAAATAGTGTGGACTTTCATATAAAGGTAGATAAACTAATGAAATGGAATAGAAAGTCTAAACTCAAGCACACACACATTAATGAAGACTGTTGTTAAGTCTGATGTATCTTTTCATTTTCTGTTTAAATTTATATTTGCATATGTATTATAGGAGTCTATATTTCATAAAGGAAATTTCTAGATTTCACATTTAATAGATGTGTTCTGCACATAGTATAGAATCAATAAAAATTTTATGTTATTTTAAAGAAGTTAAGTTTCATTCTGTCATTCAACAGATATTTACCAAGTGCTTATTATTTATTATGGGCCTAGCGCTATTCTAGAAGATTCTGATAGGTTGATTGTATCAAGAGCCTCCCTTTCTTACACCTCTGTATCCAAAGCCTTTGATAGTATCCTGGCACACCAATTTTGGGCTTGGCCAATGTGACTTGATTGGACCAATGAAACAACTGCAAAGTTAATGAAATATTAATGAAATATTTTTAAAATGTTTGCACATTTCTGTTCCCTTTTACAGAACCCTGCTACTAACTACCATGAGAACAAACCCAGGCTAACCTGCTATAGGGATGTGAGAGACATGCAGAGAGAAAGGAGCCAAGGCATTGCAGCTAAGGCCATCCTAGACCCATGAGCCTTCAGCTACGAGCCAGCTGGCCAAAGACTCATGAATGAAACCGGCGAGAATCAGCCAAACCTGGCACAGATTTCCTAGGGGAGCTGCCCACAGGGAAACTACCTATAGATCCATAAACATGTGAGAAATAGTAAATGACTATTGGTTAAAACTACTAAATTTTAGAGTGGTTTGTTGATTAACAGTAGCTAACCAATCTAATGAAGGAGATACAGCATTAAATAAAACATGCAGAAACTCTGCTTTCATGGTAATTTTCAAGTAATAAATATACATTACATCAGATGGCGATAAATGCTCGGGGGAGATCTACTTCAACATAGCTGAATTATATGTAGCCAATAAACATTTCCTGTTTAAATAACAAAGGAGAAATAAACTGCACAATTGCTTCTTTTTAAAAATAAATTTTTAATTAAGAACAGTTTTAAATTTACAGAAAAAAATTGTGACGATATTACAGAGCTCCATATTTCCCACATCCAGTTTCACTTATATGAACATTTTACTTTGGTAGTGTACATATAATTAAGGGATCATTATTGATAACTCAGTGCTAAGTCCACACTTTATTTAGACTTCCTTCATTGTCACCTAATGTCCTTTATCTGAATTTCATCCAGGGTGTCATTTACATCTAGTAGTCATGTCTCCTTGAATCCTCTTTGATCTGGCAATTTCGCAGATTTTCCTTGTCTTTGATGACCTTGAGAATTTTGAGGCATACTGGTCAGGTCTTCTGTACAATGTCATTCAATTTACATTTGTCCATTTTTCTCATCATTAGACTGGGATGATGTGTTCTTGGTCAGAAGACCACAAAAATAAAGTGCCATTTTATTCACATCATATAAAGCTTCCTATTATTGACAGGACTTTACTGTTGATGTTGACCTTGATCACCTGACTGAAGTAGTGTTTGTTCATTATGAAGTTTCTTCATTATAAAGTTACTCTTTTCCCCCTTTTTCTATTCTGTAATTTTTGGAAAGAAGTTATTGTGAGCAGCCCAGAATTAAGGAATAAGGAGTTATGGTTAAGCTCACTGAGGATAGAGTATCTATATACATCATTTGGCATTTGTCTGAGTGGGAGATTTGTCACTTTTCCCCTATTTGTTATTCAATTATTTTTTATATCGGCACAGTCATGGGTATTTATTTTATATTTGGTTATAATTCAATTCTACTTCGTTTTGTTACTCAGATTGTTCCAGCTACGACAGCTAGGAGCTGTTTCAGTTGGTGCCTATGTGTCCTTGACATACTCCCATTGTTGTGTGTGTGTGCATGTGTGTGCATCTGTGTCCCCATCTGTCTATGTACTTGGGCATTTCCTTCCTTTCTGGTTCTATGAGATGATCAGGATTATCCTGTGTCCTCCCTGCCACTGTTCTAGACTCAGACATTTTTCCAAGGAGTGGAATCTTGGTTCCTTTTTTCCCCTCTTTTAAAAGATTTATTTATTTATTTGAGAAATAGGGAGAAACACATGGGGGAGGGGGAGGGGGAGGGAGAGGGAGAGAGAATCATAAGCAGACTGTGCTGAGTGTGGAGTACGATGCCAGGCTCCATCTAGTGACCCAGAGATCAGGACCTGAGCCCAAACCAAGAGTCAGACACTTAACCGAATGTACCACCCAGGTGCCCCTCTTGGTTCCTTTTTCTTTTTTTCTTCTTTTTTTTAATTTTTATTTATTTATGATATTCACAGAGAGAGAAAGAGAGAGAGGCAGAGACATAGGCAGAGGGAGAAGCAGGCTCCATGCACCGGGAGCCCGACATGGGATTCGATCCCGGGTCTCCAGGATCGCGCCCTGGGCCAAAGGCAGGCGCCAAACCGCTGCGCCACCCAGGGATCCCTTTTTTTTTTTTTAATAATAAATTTATTTTTTATTGGTGTTCAATTTGCCAGCATACAGAATAACACCCAGTGCTCATCCTGTCAAGTGCCCTCCTCAGTGCCTGTCACCCATTCACCCCACCTCCCACCCTCCTCCCCTTCCACCACCCCTAGTTCGTTTTCCAGAGTTAGGAGTCTTTATGTTCTGTCTCCTTTTCTGACATTTCCCATCCATTTCTTCTCCCTTCCCTTCTATTCCCTTTCACTATTTTTTATATTCCCTAAATGAATGAGACCATATAATGTTTGTCCTTCTCCAATTGACTTATTTCACTCAGCATCATACCCTCCAGTTCCATCCACGTTGAAGCAAATGGTGGGTATTTGTCATTTCTAATGGCTGAGGAATATTCCATTGTATACAGAGACCACATTTTCTTTATCCATTCATCAAATATTAGTTGACCATAAATTTGAGGGTCCACTTCTGGATTCTCTATTCTGTTCCATTGATCCATGTGTCTGTTTTTGTGCCAGTACCACACTGTCTTGATGTTGGTTCCTTTTTCTGAAGAATATTATTAGAAACTAAGATTTCTGTGTGAGGTATGCTCATTGCTACTAGGATGTTGTTACTTCTAGGTTCTTGCAACCGACAGAGCCAAGATTGTCTATACACAATTGCCTTTTCAGGGACTAGAACATTGTCTATGTATTGATTACAATAATTAATATATACTTACATGAAAAATTGTTTATTGTCTTCAAAAAGTCTATAACCTCTATAGGTTTGTTATTCTGATTCCCGGTAACTGGAAGGATATTTTATACCTTCAAGAAGTAATCCTTAAAATTCCACACTTAGAAGAAAGAATTTTCTTTCCTATGAATCCTCTTTATTAGTGCTTGGTTACTGATTTATTGCCTGGTAATGATAATTAAGGTACAGTTGAGGTCACTTATATTGGAATAACTTTCACAATTTTCTGATTTGAAAGTCACATGTTCTTTTGCTTAAAACCTTAAAAATTTCTGCTGAGGAAGCCACTTTGAATAAGCAGGCCCATCCCATGCTGTTTTTAAAAATATAGTATAGTCACTTTTACCGAGAAGTAAGGAAAGATTCCTAGAAAATTTGGAGAATACAAATATATTCACATATGTTTTAAATGATATTGAACACTGAAAAAGATTACAACGTACTAAAACTCTTTTTGGCAAATCAAACATGAAATATTCCACATGATTGTCTTCAATAACAGAAAGCAATATAAGCATTAAAATATTCTAGCTCAAGAGCTTAACTTTGTTTTCTTTCTGAAATATATTTAAAATGTGTTTAGACTCTTCAACAGAAGTCTGTTCTAAATTGAATTTTTCTATTTTGTATTAACTTTATAATTGTTGTTATATGCATGAATTTTCTTTTTGCTTCATGTAAAATATTGATAAACTTAGAGATACTAAGTGGTATAATTCATTTTTTGCCCCTATTAAATTGCCCCAGCATGCCATGTTGCTTGAGTTAAAGTGCCTATTTTTATGATTATGAAATATTTTAGTTACACAAAAATCTATACAGTAATATAATGAACATATTTGCAGCCAACATAGAGCTTAAGAAGAAAAGTTATTGCAGAAATAGCTGGCACATCTTGTTTTCCCTCTTCCCCTAAGCTTTCTCTCCAGATATAATCACTACCATGATTTTATGTTTATCACTCTTCTGCATGCTCTTTTAATTTTAGGATATGTGTGTCGATCCATAAACACCATACAATGAAATGTCATGTCTTTTTTTACTTCAATAAATATGTGGCATCACCCTGTGTATATCATTTAGCAACTTATTTTTTTCATTCTGAATCTTTTTTTTTTTTTTTTTTTTTTTTGAGACTCGTCTGTGTTTCTCTACCTAACTGTACATCAGGGGTTGTAAACTACAGCCTGCAGGCTAGAGCTGTATCACTGCCTGTCTTTGTACAGTTGTATTGGAATATTGGCCATGGGATGTAGTCGGCCTTACATATTGTCTATGCTGCTTTCTTGTCACAGCAGCAGAGTTCAGTAGTTGTGACAGAAACTTATGACCTACAGAGCCTAAAATATTTACTACCGGGTCTCTTACAAGAGAAGTTTGCGAACTCTTGCTGTAAATCATTTGGCTTGTTTGCTCTATAGTATTCTATTATATGAATATAATGGAATTATAAACGGTTTTTCTCTGCTAGGTAATTATGCTTTTTCCAATGTAAATGTTGCCAGCTTTTTTGTTACTAGTTGATGATTCTAATCTTATATGAAATGTAAAATCATACAACTAGGTTTATCAACACAGGTGTAGAATGTAAGTGTGAGAATATTGAATGAGAGTTTTGGTAATTCACCTAAATAGTCCATGTGTCTGTTTATAGCTTGCATTACAGCATGGAGGTCTTGTTTTTCTCTTGATTTCTATTGTGCAGTTATCTCCTCAATCATTAAGGTTTCTTTTGGGGCAGTGAGTTGTTCTTGTATTTGTATGCAACCAAATATGGCAGAGGCCACGGAAAATGTGAAACTGAAGAAATATAGGTTAGTCCCTTAGCACATAACCCATTGCTCTTGGCAAAATCTCAACTCTGCTGTAGGAAAAATACAAAGGTATGACCTTCAAAGGAAACCAATGAAATGCTCACCGAGACAGATGCCCAACAAAAACACATCCTGAAATGAATTACAGATTGATGATGGAATTGAAAAGAGAGAAGTTAATGCTGAAAAAATCCTTCAACTGTTCTTTAAGGGATCAAGGGAATGAAATACACCTGCCTTCTGGTAAACATGCATAGCAAGACATTCCCATCTATCATTTCATGTTCTGAAAGGCAGCAACGCTATTCTGATTTCAGAATCTTGAATTTCCTTAATGAGTTCTCTCGTGGAATATCACAAGCTGTTCTATTAAATCAGTTTCAGGAGACTTAAGCAGGATTTGTATTAAAGTGATTGTATATCTATCATTTTGGCAAAAGAAAAAGTGAGACTGGCTAAAGGAGAATGCATTGTGGCATCCCCACACCTGAATTTATTCTATTTTTCAACTTTCTCCTCACACAAGTGTTGCTTAATGTGGGCTGAGGCCATCCATTTAAGCATGACTTATTCATGCTCAAAAAATGATTGATTTAGACAGCCAATGAAATGCTGAACTCCCTATTCCTACTGCTTGACATACTTGCACTACAGATACTGATGGTTTCAAGCAGCAAGATTGACTATATGGAGGATCAGCTGGAATGCCAAGATGGATCAGTGACAGCCACGGTGACTTTTAAATGCAGTTATAACCATAAAAAGTGACTGGATGAAAGTGGTGCAATGGAAGTCCATCTATCCCTCACAGTGGCTTCAATAGAGGATCTGGGGAGTTGTTAAGCTACCAGAGCATGCTGCTTTCTCACCAGTAGGTTGGCATAGGTTATGCTGGTACCAGTAAATTGGAGTCCTTCTTAAATATCACCACTAGATACAAGGAATTAGCAAATATTCAAGCACATGTGAGGGTGTTAGGAGAGAACAAAGCTGATTTTTCCAAACCTGTATTACTAAAGCATCATTTCTAGGGATCAAAAGTGTTTTTCATCTTTAGCCACGGTGAGAACAAATTTATCCTAACACCAAATCCTAAGGTGTGGATCAAGTGGTATTCTCTTTATAAGAAAAAAATAACCCCCCCCCTTTTTTTTTTACAAGAATTTTAACTATAGCAATCAATCCATAAGCAACATTTACCTCTGAAAAGGAATTTTTTTTTTGAGTAAATTCCCCACCCACAGTAGAGCCCAACACAAGGCTTGAATTCACAACCCTGAGATCAAGACTTGAGCTCAGATGAAGGGTCAGATACTTAATCAACTGGGCTACCCAGGTGCTCCCTTAAAAGGAAATTTTAAAAGCTTTGTGCTTTGCTTCCTTTGGGACATACACATGGAGTTTATATATCAGCTAAACGTATTTTAGAATTGTGAAGAAAGTCTCATTTCTCCCTCCTTCCTTCTCTCCTTTCTTTCTCCCTTCTTTCACATTTATTCCAATATTTATTGGAGACAGTAAATAGGCATTAGGCACTAGAAGGGCTGATGGTCATATGCAGTGTGCAATTATAGTATCCAAAATATTTCTAACTGGTTTATTCATGTGTTTTATCAGCGGCCAAATATTCTATCACCACTGATATTAAACATATTAGTCAATGACATACTCAACCTATGGAGTTTCTGCCCTCATGGAGTTTGTGCCTTTATGACTTTTTTTCCAGTGAACTTTCTACTTAAATAAGTGGCCTAAGGGATTATTTTAAGAACAGTAAGCATTTCGTAAATAATAATTTGAAAAGCCCACTGAGAAGCTAAGAAGCCTAAGCTTTTCATCCTGTGTGTCTTGAATCTGTTAGGACACCTTCAGTGTCTTCAGAAGTATGTTCTAAATTGGTATTCTCAGCATCACAAATTTTGTCAGATACAAAGGATACTAAGGTGTGGTCTGTATTTTATAAGCTGTAGTCGTATTTGGGAAGAGAGGACATAAAAAGGTGAACAAAACCATGACAGTTTACTAGTAAGGATTGGAAAAGTGAAGTTACAATTACAACTAAATATAGCTAAAGCAGTCATCAGTGTAAGTCTCAATTTATTTATCTGAAAGATTGGGTTAATAATATAACCAACCTCCATACAGGTTTTGAGTATTAAATAAAATATCTATACAAAATGTTTATCATAGTGCCTGTCTAATTGTAAGTCCTCAATGAAGGTTATGTACTACTGGTCAACCACCTCCACACTATATCCAGCAAATGGAATTGAAGAGTAGCTTCAAGGAGAGTATAAAGATTTTTTTTTTTTTAAATTATTCATGAGAGAGAGACAGAGACAGAGACACAGGAGGAGGGAGAAGCAGGCTCCATGCAGAGAGCCCGATGGGACTCGATCCCAGGACTCCAGGATCATGCCCTGGGCCAAAGGCAGGCACTAAACCACTGAGCCACCCAGGGATCCCCTCAAGCAGAGTATAATGTAGAATTGAGGAAGCCAGGAATGACCTCATTGTCCATTTTCCACTTTTATGTGCTGGTTGATTGCTTTCTATCCTAAGTCAATCAGGCAATTCTGGTTTTTATAAGATAGTTATACCAGGCTTCGTAATTTTTATAATCTTGACTGATGGTTTAATGAGATTAACAGGAAGAATTGTGTCCCATAGCATGCAAAATTTTACTTAAAAAAATCCCCATAGATATTTTTATATATTTTAAAATGTATTTTATATCCCAAATTTTGTGCTTCTTACTCCCTCACTAATGATTCACTCTACCCGGTATTCACATTGTGGGTTTCTCTCTTCACACCTATGCAGAATAATCTTGCTTTGAACCCAAATTTGAATAGGACACTCATCTAAGTTTTCTGTCCAACAAGCAACCTGACAATCAGCAGAATGTCCTTAGCTTGAAAGAAACTTCTTATGCTGTTGATTGTGGCTTATTGTTACACGGAAATAGAAATAGAAGCCAATAGGATACAATTTTCTCCATACAATACAAAAGGATACACTTTTTCTCCAGTTCACTCTACCGAATAAAAGAAATTAAAAAATGAGTTAATCAGTGATGGTGAATGACATTTAGGATTTTGAAACTGAGAAAATGCCATTGAATTTGGTGAGGAGATAGCTAATCTATTGTGGAATAATTTCAGTAATAATCCTGGCGGCAGAAAAACCAGATCATGATATTCCTTCAGCGAAGAAAATGTGTTTTTACCGCTTCCAAGTATATGTGATTATATTGCAATTTAGAGCCAAAAAAGAAAATGGTTAAGGAATGAACAGATGGTAATTAAGTGGAGACAGGAGCCAAAACTACTCTTTCAAAAAGTTTGTTAGTGAGAAAATATAGTGGACCAAAGTGCACAATATCAAGGAATAGCTTTTTTTTTTAAAAAAAAAAAAAAAAAAAAAGAAGAATGTATAGAAATGAGTATATTGAAGATGAGAGACGGTGATGAAATGGAAAGCAAAAGGGGAAAAAAAAAACCTCTGGAAAATATTTCTTATGTTGATCTAGAATGGCAAAACACAAGAAAGGCTAAAAATGTGGAGAAACTTTGGGGATGGTACAAACAGCGGAGTTACGGAGAAGTATTGAGGTGGCAAGAGAGCTGAGGGAAATTGGCATCAAGTTTTTTTACTTCTTCAAGACCTTAAATGGAATGGGGGAGGCCTTTAAAAAATCTGGTGTGAAGAATAAAAGCTAGTATGAAGGAAGTTACACCGGTCACTCTTGGTACCCCATCTGCATCCCCTTTACTGGCAGTGTGCCCACCTCTGACTGCCATGACTATTGGCTGCTAAGTTCTTGCAGCTGTACCCTCTCTAGAATAGGACCACCTCTTGGCTGCAGACCCCAGCCAGGTATTGACATAGAAGTGGGAAAACACCAACTCCCTTGACTCAAGGTGGGACCATCTCTGTGGGGGCAATTCATGACCTAGAGCTTTGCAGTGGAACAGAATAGCCTCCTGGTGAAACATATTCCTCCTTGCATTTTTCTCCCCATATCCTACCTAGCCTGCTTCCTCACTACTTGACTCCTAAGGGCATTGAATTTAATAAATCACCAGAACAAGAATCAGCTTTAGGGGACAGGGATGAATAAAAGAATCGGAGAACTGGAGAGAGGGTTTGATTGATGTCAGGCAGGGCTTATTTGTGGTGGAGTCCATCAGAGTATGGTGGTGGTGGTTGGATTTTTGCTTGTTTAACCTTATTTTTTAGCTGTCCTCAACAGGCACCAATGGAAGCAATGGAAGCAGCTGGTCAGTTGCCAGAGTAAAATGAAAAGTAATGGATGGTTCCAGAAAGGATAACTCTGAAAAATCTGACCATGAGATCTAAACTGGGAGGGGATACATAAAATCCAACAGTAGAGCTGTTAGGTAAGAGTGATCAAGCAAGAAAGCAGAAACTTACCTTCGTTATCAGTTATATTTGCTCTCTGCCTTTACCTGTAGGTTCTCTGCAGTTCTTCAAGTCTCTGACCTGACCCTCGGATAATCCTACATAGCCCAGAGAGGCAAGGTCATGCCTTTGGGATGTGACAGTCTCAGCTGTCTTCAGCAAATTTAAAGACCATCCGTTACCCCAGGAAAGATGAAGTTGTGTATTATATGATGTTGTAAATACATTGAAAAATATCTGAGAGTTAACTGGGCCAGTTACCTGAACATATGAAAATATCCGAATCAATTCTCGCTCTTTGGTGACGAGGACATCATCGGAACTATCAAGCATTGCCTGTTCATATGCTGCAGGTAGGATAAATAAAATATAGACATGTATATTTTCTATTGAATTATGTTTCTCATTGTGATTTTTGTGACTTACATAAAACTTAGTAACAAATATTTATCATAAAACACAACGTAAAAAAAGTAAAACAACAAAACAAACAAAAAACACAATATAGCCTTATTTTATTATGCATTTTGAAGATGCACATTTTACTTATTGCATTCAGCGGGGATAAAAACCTTTCATTTTTACTTCAAGGGCTGGGTCATACTGTGGAATTTTTTTCTTTTTAGTAAATAGGAACTCTATTGCCAAAATGATATCAAACAGAAGTGGACCAAAAACAAAACAAAACAAAAAAAACAACTAACATTTGGAGACAAAAAAGGAAGTGACGCAGAAAGATTTTTGTTTGTTTGTTTTACATATGCTTATGTCTGGGAATTCAAAAGAGTTGGAGAAATGTGAGACACAAAATTGTGTCCTTCAACTTAACGTGACTGAATGAACATCAGTGTTGTAGGATCTATTAAAATTTCAGGGGCGCCTGGGTGGCTCAGTTGGTTAAACTGAGTCTGCCTTCAGCTCTGGGGGTGACCTCAGCACCCTGGAATCAAGCACCTGTGTCAGGCTTCCTGCTCAGCGGGGAGCCTGCTTCTCCCTCTCCCTCTGCTGCTCCCTCTGCTTGCAATGCGCACTCTTTCTCTCAAACAAATGAATAAAAATTAAAAAAAAGAGAAAATTTCAGAAAGATAGAACTTATTTAAATTATCCCAAAGAGATTTCTACCTTTCTACATCTTGAATATGATATAGTTTGGGTAAGAATAAAAGTAAAGTTCACCCAAATTGTACCAGATAGAGTGAAGCAAACAGAGATTCAAGAGAACACCGTTGCCCTTGAGGTGTTGGTAAGCTAACTGGGAAAACAGAGGGTCAATAATTAATGCTACATTTTGGGTACATATACTAATGTACTTCAGAAACACAGGAAGAGGGCTTGGCAATGTGGAGGCCGAGAAAATTAAGGCCATTCCACTTCAAGTTTAGCACTAGCACAAGTACAGCCTTCTTAGACCCCTGGGAATAAGAGCTGAACTTTACAGGAAAAACTGCAGAATGTCCTTGACAGGGAATCCCATATCAGGAAGACAACAGAGCTCAGAATGCCCTTGGCAGGGAATCCCATATGAGATCTTAAGAAACTGCCCCACCCTTTCCCCTATATTGGAATGGAAAAAATTCCTCCACCCCTTCTGAAAATCCCCTAGACCAGCCCATAAAAAACCCAGCTGTAACCTCCTTGGGGGTCCAAGCCCCTGCTCTGCTGTGTGGAGTATATACTTGGACCCTAGCTCGAGCTTGTAAATAAACCCTCATGTGCTTGCATCGGTGTCGGCTCCTGGGTGGTTTCTCGGATTCCCAATCTTGGGCACAACAGCAGGAGTAGAATAGTCAGCGAGTCTTCAAAAAGAATTTCATTATTTTAGGGTTGGTAAGGAGCAGGACCCGACTGGATGCAGTGGAAAAACAGTGTCTATACAGCTATCGGGACTGAGTGGTGGTGTAAGCAAAGAAAGGCTTTACGTCCTGAAGGTTAGGATTTAACAGAGGACAACAGCTGCCACCACGTGTCTCTTTATGTGTCCTATGACTTAGTGTGTCTGTTACCTGTTTTAATCCTCATAGTACGCTTATTATTATTCCCACTTTTCAGATGGAGAGAGAGGCTCAGAAAGTGTTTGAGGCGTTCTGGATCTCACAGCTAAGAAGGGATGAAGCCAGCATTTATTCTAAGTCTGTGTGGCTCCAATCTTATTTTTTATCCTATGGTTTCCCTTTGAAGATTCTTAACTGGAGGAGAGCCATAAGGTGTTTACTGATAGTTAGGAACAGTTACTTTTTTGTTTTTTTGTTTTTTTACTGGTGTGGATGGTGAACTAGAGGGGGGAAAAAGACTAAAGGATATCGAGGAGAGTAATTTGGCTCACATTCCAGCATTTCCATTTAATTCTTTCTTATAGTTTCCACCTCTCCGCTCCAATGACCTCCGGAATCTTGCTGGTAGGCTACCTTTCCTTTACAACAACCTTTATTATGTTAATCATAGTTACATTCCCCTGTCTCATAATTACAACTTCCACGTCATCTTTGTCTCATTCTGAGGAATGCTTTATGCCTTCTGACTGTATTTCCTTGCCCTTTGGCGTGCTTTGGAATGTTTTGTTTGGCATGTGTGTAGGGAAGCAGATAGTGAGATAAATAGGTCTTTAGAGTGGGAATTTATGTTAATCAAGTCAGGAGTTGGGTTGTTTGAAGTCTGTGGTTGCTGTGAGCACCAGAAGCTGCAAATTCCTCTAGTGACTTCTCCCCTTTAGGTTTTTTGATCTTCCAGTTCTCCCAGCTGGACTGGAGGCTTGTTAGCCTGCCACCAGCTGCTCTGATTAAACCCCTGTCTCCAGAAGGCATATGGGCCATGGTCTTCACAAGTGTTCCTTCTCCAGGGATGGAGGTTCCCCTTCTTCCCCCCAGAATAAGCATTTTCCAGTGTTCTCAGCGTGTCCTTGAGACACTCTCCCAGGGAGATTAGGGCTTTTATGGATTTCTTCTTAAGTGAGACAGGGAGATAGGCATAGGGCAGAGCTCTCTTCTCCTAGCTGAGATGTTTTACTTAGGCTCTCAGGTGATATCATTTTCCCTGGAGATTGAGCCTCTTGCTCCATAAGGGAGAAGAGTCTGGATGGATTTTACAGTGGCTGCCTTTTCTTGTCTCCCGCTAGTGCCACAAGAGGAGATTTCTTCAGTTTCTCCCATGTCCTTTCCATGAGGGCCTGGAGGAGGAGCCTGGAGAAGGATGGGAACCTCCTTATGACTTCAGCCCCCAGGAGTTTTCACATTTTTACCAGCGATGCCCCAGAATCTCTAATATTTCTGCCAATATACACGATGTCCAGCAGTGGCTTCCTTGACACGTAAGCAAATCCTGTGTTTCCCTGCAAGTCTGTCTCTTCAGGATGGTACTAAAAAGCAACAGACGTAAAAGAACACTCATCAGCCAGCCCCATAAAATAGAACAAAGGAGTGAAGAGCATAATAATGGATAATAATATGGATAAATATATGAGGTCTTTTCTTATTATTTAAATGCCTTTAAAAGAAAACAGCCTACAGAAAAATAATAACAGTAAGTCGCTGGATTTATAAACTGTAGAATGACAAACTGTGACAATATAGCAAAAAGTCCAGGAGGGAAGAAATTAATGTGTATTGTAAGATTCTTATATGTGAAGGGCACGTGTCCTCTGTCCTGTGGGTTCTCTAATGGGTCCAAGAAAAGTCCTTCATTTGCTGCCTGTCCATCTTGTTGGCTTGCTGTGCAGATGAGACCTCTGCTTTTGCAGCTCACTGTGTGTAAGTTGAAATCAAAGTCGTCCATTCACAATTAATCTGAGTCTTCTACTTAAAACAGATTTCTCGTAGATAACATACAGTTGGGCATAGCTGTTGTTTTTTTGGTTTTTGTACTTTTTTTTTTAACCCAGACTGACAATCTGCCTTTTAATTGGAGTATTTGGAATATTAATGTTCATGATGACCATCGATATGGTGAAGTTAAATCTACCACCTTCCTGATTGTTTTCTTTGTCACGTCTGTTCTTGGCTTCTTTTCTCTTCCTTGTCTGCTTTTTTAATTCTTCCGGATTAAGTATGTATTTAGAATGATTCCCAATTTTACCTTCTTTGCTCACTAAATGTAATTCTTTGTTTTATTGTTTTACTGGTGGCTTTGGACGCCACATTCTACGGCTTTCATTTATCATGGTCTCTCATCAAGTGGTATTATAGTAATTGCAGCCCTTCACATATATTATAAGAATCTTACACTACACGTTAATTTCTTCCCTTCTGGACTTTTTGCTATATTGTCACAGTTTGTCATTCTACAGAGTTTATAAATCCAGCGACTTACTGTTATTATTTTTCTGTAGGCTTTTTTCTTTTAAAGGTATTTAAATAATAAGAAAAGACCTCATATATTTATCCATATTATTATCCATTCTTATGCTCTTCACTCCTTTGTTCTATTTTATGGGGCATCATTTTCCTTCTGGCTGCTGCGCGTTCTTTTACGTCTGTGGCTTTTTAGTCTGCTTCTGATGAGTTCTTTCAGCCTTTGGTAGTCTTAAAAGGATACTATTTCACCTCATTTTTGAGAGCTATGTTGCTGGGGATGAGATTCTAAGTTAATAGGTTATTAAAATTACTTTTAAGATCCTGTTTCATTGTATTTTTCTTGCACTGTTGGGAGAATTTACTGTCCTCTTTTTTTAAAAAAAGTCATTTATTCATGAGAGACGCAGAGAGAGAAAGAGAAAGAGGGGGAGGGGTGGGCAGAGACACAGGCAGAGGGAGAAGCAGGCTCCATGCAGGGAGCCCGATGTGGAACTCGATCCCAGGACTCCAGGACCACACCTTGAGCTAAAGGCAGACACTCAACCGCTGAGCCACCCAGGAATCCCAACTTACTGTCATCTTTATTTTTGTTGTTGTCTTACACTCAATGAGCTTTATTTTTGATGACTATTTTAAAGTTTTCTCTTTGTCACTGGTTTTAAACAATTTAGTTAGGAAGAAGCATCTTGGTATTTTCCACAAGTGTGTTATGCTTGGGGTTAACTGGACTTCTTAGATTTGTGGGTTCATAATTTTCATGAAATTTGGAAAAAAAATTAATTAATAAAAATTAAATTAAAAAAACATTATTTATTCAAATATTTTTCTGTGCTCCCTTTACACTCTTCTCTTTCAAATATTCAAATTGTATGTCTGCCTCACAACTTTTAGCCACTTTGGACACTTTAAAATCAGTGCTCTGTTTAGAATTTTCCTCCCTGTTGTAAGGTTCAGAATTTGCTTCTGAGTATCGAGTTGGGCCAAATATAGGGCTCACTTTTTTTGCTTCCCTTCCTACAGAAATTACAGCTCTGTGCTGTTGTTTCCTGAAGTCTGAAAACAGTAGTTTCAGAGATTTTGTCTAGTTTTTATTTGTGTGTGGCCATAGAGCAAATCTGGTGTGTGTCACTCTTTCATAGCCAGACATGGAATTACAAACAAATAAATAGAAAAATTTTCAATGTTATACTTCTCCAAATAAAAATTTATTAAATTTGAAAAGCGATTTCAAAGTACATATATTTCTTTATGGATAATTATAGTCCATGTTTTTCTAATCTTTAGTGTTTTACTAGTAATTGATATTTAAAAAACATTTTGGCCGCCTTTTTTTTTTTAAAGATTGTATTTATTTATTCATGAGAGACACAGAGAGAGAGGCAGAGACACAGGCAGAGGGAAAAGCAGGCTCCATGCAGGGAACCTGATGTGGGACTCAATCCCAGGTCTCCAGGATCATGGCCTGGGCCAAAGGCAGACACTAAATCACTGAGCCACCCAGGGATCCCCCCCCCCCTTTTTTTTTTTTTTTTAAGATTTAAAGATTCTGACCTTCTTAATTATTTTTCTAATACAGGCACATGAAGTAATGCATTTATCTTTAGGTCATCTCCTACATTCCAATGTTATAATTTCATCATTATTCAGTTCAGAATATCTTTTAATATCCTTTGTAATTGCTGATCCCATTGGTTATACAGGGATTTCTATATATTGATTTCTAACTTAACACTGTTTTTATCAGAACACCTAATCTGTATGATTTTGATCATTTTAAAATGATTTAGACATGTGTTTGGGCAGGCATAGGGTCTCTTCTAGTGAATATGGTACATTTGAGAAAAATATGCATTCTGTGGTTGCCAAGTATACTGTTCTCCGAGTATCTGTCAATGAGGTTATTAATATTGCTCAAATTGTCTATATCCTTCCTGATGTGTTTTCTAGTGCTTTATCAATTTTTGAGACAAGTGGGTTAAAATCTCTAACTATGAATGTGATTTTTTCCTATTTCCCTATCAATTTTTCCCCAAAAATTTCTATGAATTTTTGCCATAATGTGTTTGGGAGTTTTGTTTATGTTTTTTTTTTTTTTTTTTTTTTAATTTTTATTTTATTTGCTTGACAGAGAGAGAACCAGGGAGCACAAGTGGGGGGAACAGCAGAAAGAGAGGGAGAAACAGACCCTCCCACACCCCTGTGAAGCATTGAGCCTGATGGGGGGCTTGATTCTAGGACGCTGGGATCATGGCCTGAGCCGAAGGCAGACGCTTCACTGACTGAGCCACCCAGGCACCCCTGGGAGTTTTATTAGGCTAGTTGACTCTTATAAGATATCCTTCTTTAACTGGTGTTATTGCTCACCTCAAAACCTATTTTGTCTGGTATTGACGTAGCCACACAAACTTTCATATGCCTCCTGTTTGCCTGGTATCTCTTCCCACTGTCTTGTACTTCTTAGTTACATGGTGTTGCAAGGTGTCTCTTGGGTCCCATGTTTCACTTCCAGACTCAGGCAGATCCTGGGTGCCTATCAAGTGAGGGAGGGGTTTCTCACTCTTTGCTGATTGTAAGCAGTAGTAGTGGTTGTCTCATACTCATTCCATGGCCTAGAGTGTGGGAGGCTTTCTCCTAAATTCCTGCTTCACCCTCAACCCTAGGCAAGCCCCAGGTAGCTGGGCTTTTTGACTACATCTCTCAGCACTAGGGGTTCATTCCCAGGGTAATGCCAGCTGCCTCACACGCCCTGGCTGCCAGGGTGTGAGAGTGTTTTCCTTGGGCTTCTAAGTCTGCCTGGAGGCACTGGCAGGCTGGCACCCTTGTGTTTTAGAGCCAGTCTCTCAGATCTTATTGACCTACACCAGTCTTTCTCTGAGCGCTCAGGAAGGGTCCATGGAACAGAATTGGCACAGCGTGCACTTTCCTCTGCGTGGGGCTCCCAGGCTCTTAAACTGCCAGGCAAGTTTGCAATTGGCCTTTAAAAATGCGTTAAAAGAGGGCACTTGATGGGATGAGCACTGGGTGCTATACTATATGTTGGCAAATTGAACTTCAATTATATATATATACATATATACTCCTTCATGTATATAAACTAAAAAAATTAAAAATAAAAGAATAAACATGTGTTAAAAGTTCAGTTGCTGGGCAGCCCAGGTGGCTCAGTGGTTTAGCACCACTTTTGGCCCAGGGTATGATCCTGGAGACCTGGGATTGAGTCCCATGTTGGACTCCCTGTATGGAGCCTGCTTCTCCCTCTGCCTGTGTCTCTGCCTCTCTCTCTCTCTTTCTCTCTTTCTCTCTCTCTTTGTTTCTCAAGAATGAATGAATGAATGAATGAATGAATAACTAACTAACTAACTAAATAAATAAAATCTTTAAAAAAAAAGTTCAGTTGCTTTCTTTTCACCCGATTCCCTGGGTGACTTCCTCCTTCTTGCCAGCTCTGCCATACATGAAACAGTTCCGCATTCCATTTTTCCGAGGCAAGCTGTCACTTTTCTGATTTTAGTTCATTTGTTTACTTTGTGACATCACCTCTGTGATGGGCTCAAAATAATCATGATCTTGTAGGTTTTCCAGCCTGTTCTTGTCAGAGTGAGAATGATTTTCTTCTGTGAATTTCTACATAGCAAGTGGGAGCAGATTTCCTCAATCACTCTATTAACTGTCCGGTCATTAACACATCACCCTGTCAATCTCTACTTTCTAGGCGTCTGTTGCAGGATTGCTTCTCTCAGTATTCCTCCCCAGATCACAAGGAAGAGCGCTGATTTATTCACCGCTTCATCAACCTAGCAAATTTTCTAGAGTACCAAGGTTCTATGGATGCAATGCTGATCGAGACATATAAACAGGCAATTGTAATCAATATTAAACACTGTGGTTGAGCAATCTCTGGATACTATTAGAACAATCTAGAACTTGATGGAAACAACAGATAACTCAAAACATTTTATGTCAGATGGGACTGTATAGAGGAAATTGGAAATTCCATATAAACTAACAACTGAGTAGAAATTACTCAGGTGAGGAGGGAGGGGGTACAGTGTCCCAGCACATTTAAGCACGTTGCTAAAGCCCGGAAGTGGGGGAAAATAGGACTGTTTCCAAAAAGAAATGAAATATGATTGGAGTAAAGCACATTTGCAAAAGGAGAGAAGCAAAGGGTAGCAAAGATCTGGCTAATTTGTAACCACAGGCCAAATCAGAAAAAGGGCAGCTAAGCCAGGTTTAACAAGTCAAGGTTAGTCACAAAGAGGGTGCCTTTGAAATTGGGCAGCAGTTCTATGTGAGCCTAGTTCTTGCAAGATGTTTCTCTTCTTTAGTCCTTACCCTGCTGCTGATTTGGACCATGGAGAGTTTTCCTTCCAAATGAGGAGTCCTTTAAATTGAGAAAATAGATCACAGTGCTCCAAGTGGAGAAAAGAGTATATGGGAGATGCTTAGGGGTTTCAAATGACCCCTTAGTGTGGTGGCCATTAGAGGATTGGATATATGGTGGGACTGTTGTAACATGAAACTGGAAAAATAGGTTTAGAGAAACCTTACACAGGGATTCTTTAAAATTGTGGTAAGAAAGGGGGCAGCTCTGATGGCCCAGCAGTTTAGCGCCGCCTTCAGCCCAGGGTGTGATCCTCGAGACCTGGGATCAAGTCCCATGTCAGGCTCCCTGCTTCTCCCTCTGCCTGTGTCTCTGCCTCTCTCTCTCTCTCTCTCTCTCTCTATCTCTCATGAATAAATAAATAAAATCTTAAAATAAATAAATAAAATTGTGGTAAGAAATGCATGAATTAAATTTACCCTATGAACCATTTTTAAGTATACAGTTCAGTGAGGTTATGTAATTTCCCATTGCTTTCAATTTTCTTTGTCTTGCACATCAGAAACGCTGTGCTCATTAAGCAGCAGCCCTTCCTTTCTTCCTCCTCCAGCCCCTGGAAACCCCCATTCTACTTTCTACTTCTGTGAATGTTACTATGTTAGAGTGCTCACATAATTGGAATTATACACTACTTGTCATTTTGTGATTAGCTTATTCCACTTAGCATGATGTCCTCAAGTTTCATCCATGCTGTGATAATGGATTTCCATCCTTTTTAAGGCTAAATAATATTCCACTGTATGTATGTACCACTTTGTGTTTATCCATTTATCTGTCAGGGGATGTTTGTGTTGCTCCCACGTCTTGGCTTTTATGAATAGTGTTGCTATGAAGATGAATTGATGACTATTTCTTTGAGACCTGGTATTCAGTTCTTTTGGATAAAAACCCATAATTGAGATTGCTAGGTAATGTGGTAGTTCTATTTTTAATTTTTTCAGGACTCTTCATTCTCTTGATCCATGTGGGTCAAGCCATTTTGCAATCTCATCTGTAGTGCACAGTGGTTTCAATTTCTCTATATTCTTACCAGCATTTGTTACTTTCTCAATATTTTTTGATACTAGATATGCAAATATGTGGAAAGTGATATATATTTGCAGTTTTGATTTACATTTCTCTGATGATTAGTGATGTTTAGCATTTTTAAAATATGCTTGTTGACCATTTGTATATCATCTTTGGAGAAATGTCTATTCAAGTCCTTTGCCCATTTAAAAAATCAGATTATTTGATTTTTGTTGTTGAAGTGGAAGAGTTCTTGTTTATACTCTGGATATTAATTGCCTATTAGATATATGATTTGCAAATGTTTCCTCCCATTCTATAGGTTGCTTTTCTCTCTCATTCTCTCTCTCTCTCTCTTTTTTTTTTTTTTTCCAAATATCTTCTTGGGAGAGATAGAGGGAAAGAGATAGAGCAAGAGAGGTAGAGGGGTAGGGGGAGAGTAGGAGAGAGAATCTTAAGCAGGCTCCACACTCAGCACAGAGCCAGAGTGGGGCTTGATCTCATGACCCTGAGATCATGACCTGAGCCCAAATCAAAAGTTGGATGCTCAACTGACTGACTGAGGCACCTTACTTTTTCTCTCTTCTGTTGTCCTTTCAGACATAAAAGTTTTTCAGTTTGACGTAGCTCTATGATTATCTTTTTTTTTTCTGCAGTTTTATTGTTGTATATGCAAAAGAATTGTTAAGTCCAGTGTTCTGAAGCATTTTCCCCATGTTTTCTTGTAGAAGTTTTATACTTACTTAATTTAAATTTTAAATCTTTAATTTCATGTCTTTATTTTTCAATTAATTTTTGTATATGGTGTCAGATAAGGTTTGACTTCATTTCTTTTACATGCATATATCGAATTTTCCTAACACTATTTGTTGAAGAGACTGTCCTTTCTCAACTGAGCGATCTTAGCATCATTGTGAAAGATTATTTGACCATTTATATGAGGGTTTATTTCCAGGCTCTCTGTAGTATTTCATTAGTATTTGTCTTTATGACTGTTTTGATTATGGTAGCTTTGTAAGATGTTTTCAAATGAGGAAATGTGAATTCCCCAAATTAATTTTCATTCAAAATTGTTTTGGTGATTTGGTGATTTGTTCAGATTTTATAATTCTTCATGACTCAGTCTTGGTAGGTTGTGTTTCCTGGGATATATACATTTCTTCTAGGTTTTCCAAGTTTTTTATTCTTTTATAATCCTTTTAATTTCTGCAGCATTGGTTGTAATGTCCCTTCATTTTATTTCTGATTGGTTATTTGAGTCTATCTTTTTTTTTTTTTTTTAAATTTTTTTTTAATTTTTATTTATTTATGATAGTCACAGAGAGAGAGAGAGAGAGGCGCAGAGACACAGGCAGAGGGAGAAGCAGGCTCCATGCACCGGGAGCCCGATGTGGGATTCGATCCCGGGTCTCCAGGATCGCGCCCTGGGCCAAAGGCAGGTGCTCAACCGCTGCGCCACCCAGGGATCCCCGAGTCTATCTTTTTTTTAAGCTAATTAAAGATTTGTCAATTTTGTTAATCTTTTTAAAAAACCTCTTAGTTTCTTATAGTTTTGTTGATTTTTTTTCTCTTTTTAGAATTTTCTATTTTTTCCCTGATTTTTATTGCTTCTGTCCTTCTGCTAGTTTGGGTTAGGTTTGTTCTTCTTTTTCCAGTTTATTGAGGTGTAAAGTCAGGTTGATAATATGAGATCTTTCTTTTTACTAATATACATATTTAACAACTATACAATTCCTTCTTAGCACTGCCTTTCTTGCATTCCATTGTTTTTGGTATGTTGTGTTTCCATTTTCACTTATTCTGAGGTATTTTCTAATTTCCCATGTGATATCTGTTTTGACCCATTTGTTGATTAAAAGTAAGTTGTTTAATTTCCACATATTTGTGTATTTTTCAATCTTCCTTGAGCTATTGATTTTTAGTCTCATTTTATTGTGATCAGAAAATATACTTTGTATGATTTCAACCTTTTTGAATTTATTAGGAGTTGTTTTGTGACTTAACACATAATCTATACTGGAGAATGTTTTACACGCCCTTGAGAAGAATGTATTTTCTGCTGTTGTTGGGTAAAGTATTGTGTAAATGACATTTAAGTTCAGTTGGTTTATAGCATTGTTCAAGTCCTCTAATTCCTCATTGATATTCCATCTGGCTTTCTATCCATCACTAGCAGAGGGATATTGAAGTCTCCTATGACCATTTTGTTGCTGTCTATTTCTCTCTTCAACTCTATCAAGTTAGCTTCATGTAAGTTTGGAGTTTTTTAGTTTCTTGAATCTATATGAACATTTCTTTCCTCAGATTTGGGAACTTTTGTGGTATCATTTCTTCAGATAAGTTCTTCTCTTGCTTTTATTCTTCTGGGATACTCATAATGTGTATATTGGTTACCTTGATAATATCCCATAAATCCCTTAGTCACTCTTCACTTCTTTATTCTTTTTTGATTTTGTTCTTCTGACTCAATGATTTAAAATTACTTTTCTTCAAGTTTGCAGATTCTTTCTTTTGCCTGATTAAGTCTGATATTAAGCCCTTCTGATGAATTTTTCAGTTCAGGTATTGTCGTTTTTCAGTAACAGAATTTGGTTGATTTTTATAGAATTGATTTCTTTGTTCATATTCTCATTTTGCTCTTCTATTGTTTCCCAGATTTCACTTAGTTTAGTGTCTGTGTTCTTTTTTACCTGGGGCATTTTTATGACACTTATTTTAAATTCCTTACAGATCTGCATTTTTTTAGCATTGGTTTCTGTAGTATCAATTTGTTCCTTTAATTGGGCTATGTTTCTTTGTATGCCTTATAATATTTTTGGCAGGGATTGATGTGGACATTTGAGAAAACAACCTATCTCAGTCTGCATACTGGCTTAACACAGGGGAATCCTTTACCAATCAGCAGACTGGAAGTTCTAGGGTCTTTCAAACCTTTTCTGTTCTGTTGCTGCCTCTCATGTTTGCCTATGGAACTGCAGGCCTAACATGCACACCTCTGTTTCCAGTGGCTTCCAAACCCTGGTGCTGACCCATTAGTGCTGAGTCAGGGGAGATAGAAGCTATTGCCTTGGGCAGCAGTCACATAAGCATGGATGTTGGATTTAGGATCCACTCTTTTGTTTCTGTCACAAGAGAGGACCTTCGGTATGGGAGATTTCCTCCTGGTTGCTCCATGCTGTGCCACATACATGAAGAGGCATGAGGATGTGTCAAAACCTGCAAAATTTCTTACCTCTTTCATTGGAATCCCTTATTGGTTTTACAACAGTCGGGGTATTATAGTTTCTCAACCAATCTTTAAGAGTTCCTACAGAGATATTCTGGTCCATATGTTGTTAACTTAGTGTCTCTGTGGAGGAAAAGATGGCCATAGCTTTCTCATCTGCCTTCTTGCTGATGTCCTCAGACAGACTTTTATACCTTATGTACAAAGCTGAATCTTATTCCTGTGAAAATAAAGGATCGAGAGAAGGTTCTATAAAATGAAGTAAAAAGATGCAATCCTAATTACAGAATGAGAGGTCACTTGGTCAGTTAGTAGAACATCTAACTTGATCTCAGGGTTGTGAATTTAAGCCCTGCATTTGGCTTGGAGCAAACTTAAAAAAAAAAAAACAGAATGAGAATTCTACCTCCATGCTCAAATTTTGGATATGAACATGAAAGAAATTAAGTGATTTGTCCAAAACGCTTAGTGGCAGAGATAAGTGTGCAACTTCAGGGTTCTTGGTTTTCATATACATTGTATGGTGATCTAAATAATGCTTTGTGTATAGTGATTGTACTAAATAACCTATAAAGTTTAAGAAAACTTTTGAGTTTTTATTACTTATTCAAAACACTGTTAATTATGATGATCATTTATTCAAATTATAAGCTATATCTCATATTATTCACATCTCCAGAAATCCCTCTATTGGATCATCTCAACAGTAGCAGATATTAGATTTTCCATTTTAAAAATGCATCTCTTAGTTTATTTTTAATGACTTCTCTAAGACATTTGGGACTCCCCTTGCTGATATGTTTAATATTCCATAGTGTTCATTAGGAATAACTGAAAGGGGATGCCTGGGTGGCTTAGCGGTTAAGCATTTGCCTTTGGCTCAGGGTGCGATTCTGGAGTCCCGGGATCAAGTCCCACATTGGGGTCCCTGCATGAAGCCTGCTTCTCCTTCTGCCTGTGTCTCTGCCTCTCTCTCTCTCTCTCTCTTTCTGTGTGTGTGTGTGTCTCTCATGAATAAATAAATAAAATCTTTTTTAAAAAAGGAATAACTGAAAGGCATAGGGCTAAAATTCTAAGTGCAGAATTATCATCAGATGATTAGAACTCTAATAACAAATTTAAAAGCCTCCTTTGCATAGGAAAACTAAAAGTACTGAAAATCTTTTATAGACTAGTCACTTCAAGCATCAGAAGTCATTCAGTATAGCGAATAGAGGCTTATAAGGGCAAGCTAGAAAGCAGCCATTTGGAAAAATCCTAACAATCACATGTTAAAGAAATTATATGTTATGTTAACAGTATAATAAGGCTCATTTAAGTTCTGGAAAAGTAATTTAAATATAGGAAAATTGTAACACATGGCAACATATTAGGGATTTTGTTGAATAGAAAGTTTCAAAGGTGTGGCCCTGTTCATCAGAGTAGAGGTAATAGAAAAGAGAGCTCTACACTGATAAGAATCTTCAGAGAAGATTTAGGAGATGAAGCTTGAGCTGGGTTATGAAAGATAGTTTGTATTTAGACACCAAGGAGGAAAGAGTGCTGGCCATTCCAAATACAGAAAGTGAAGTGATTGATAAAGGTATCAATTAAAAATCATTATTGGCCTTGTGAATGATGACATGAGCTCTAGCTTAGTGTGATTGGAGTGTTGGGAAGATATAACGGGATGTATAGTGGGGACAACAGAAAATGTTAAGGCTCATTGGGAGAACATGATTTTTTTTTTCAAATTTTACAAAGGCCCAAACCTTTATATCAAACAACTTCCCAGAGAACATGGCTAAATCAATTAAGATTTGATGTTGTGCATACACACACACACACACACACACACACATCTAAATACACACCAAATCAAACACTGATAATGTGGGCACAGGGGTAACAAGGGTTGGCTTACTTAAAATGTTGAAACAACATCCAATAATAATAAAATAATCAAATGAGAATAGTTGAAGCTTAACCCACATTGTTATGAAAATACTAATATTTATTTTTGTTGTATTTTTGTAGGCTAGATAGCTCTTGTGATCATTCAGAAATCCAAATTATGATTTTGGAAATAGAAATTCAGGAACTTGGATGGATATGAAAATTGTTTTTAATTGTGTCATTGATTTGCATTATGATAAAAATCAATTCTCTTTCCTATATTTTATCTCAATCCATTAATTGGTAGAATTATGTAATCATAACACTATTATTCAGTTTATAATATACAAAATTTCAATGGTTTTATGTGCTGCGGTGTGTTAGGTTTGTAAAACTAAGCCATAGTTATAAATGATGGCACTCGGGCAGCCTGGGTGGCTCAGCGGTTTAGCACTGCCTTCAGCCCAGGGGGTGATCCTGGAGACCTGGGATCCAGTCCCATGTCAGGCTCCCTGCATGGAGCCTGCTTCTCCCTCTGCCTCTCTCTCTCTCTCTCTCTCTCTCTCTCTGTGTTTCTCATGAACAAATAAATAAAATCTTTAAAAAAAATAAATGATGATACTCTAAAAATATTAAGTATAGGCAATTATTAGTGATGTTATAACTACTCTTCTAAATATGGCATAACAAGTATATTTATCTTGAATGGAGGTTAAGAAATAACACTTATGGGGTGCCTAGGTGTCTCAGTCAGTTAGTCATCCAAGTCTTGGTTTCCACTCAGGTAATGATCTCAGAGTCGTGAGATCGAGCCCCACGTTGAACCCCATGCTGGCTGTGGAGCCAGCTTAAGATTTTCTCTCTCCCTGTCCCTCTGCCCTTCCGCAACCTCTAAAAAAACAAAATAACATTTCTAGCTATATTACAAATGTTTAGTTCCATCTATAGTTAAACATACTGTAGGTGACTGTTGGTAGAAATTTTCTTTTATATGTTATAGTTTATTGAAGGATTTCTTAGTGCTTACTTCATTATATACTTAACAGTACCTCAGCTGGATGTAACTTGGTGTGATTGGGGAAATACAATTACAAACAAAAATCTCCTCCCAAGGCAGAAAATTTCTGCACAAAGGTAGAAGAGAAGGAAAATAATTTTTTTATTGGATAAGCATTAAACTAAAATATGACACACACCATAGACAATCCATCACAAAGTTTTAAAAGTTAGAAAAGGTCTTACTCTTTAATGTAGCCAAGCAGGTGTACTCATTGTGTACATTTTCTGGAGATAAGCAAAACTAGTCCTCAATTAAGAAAACTTGTCAGGACTATTTGTTCATTACAATTTTTTTTTTTTTTGTAGTTGAAGTGAACTTCTGTGTTAGTTAATTGACAATATTTATGGGAGAAAATAAACTTTTCATATCTTACGATGATTTTGCATTTTTGAGAGAGGCAGCCTGCAACTGAGATTAGTCTCCTATGCTCCCATGAGACCAGGAAGGAGACCTTTTTCTTGATGATTATATTTCAAAGAGGATGATTTCCACGTATTTGAGAAAGGCAGTCTGAGATTGTGATGCCAGTTAGAGGCTTATTTAGTTTTTAAAAATGATTTACATACATTTCAAAGGGACAGAAGGAATTTGCAAGTTTACCAAAGTGTTCTAAAAAAAAGGGAGGGTGGATAGAGTCTTTTCCTTTATCTTTAACAGAGAGAATTAAGCCTCTTATTTTTAATTTTTATTTACCCTTAGCCTACTTAGACATTAAAATTTTGTTTTGCAAGAAATTCATAGCTAGTTTATGGTAAGTACCAGGAAAAGTCAAATCTTACAGTGAAACATTAGTTATATAATGGAACAGAAAGCCTTATGTTATATGTATAAAAATGCTGGTTTCAGAGTATCTAACTGCTAGCCAAAATTATTTCACACACAGTAGGGTTATTATCACTCAAGTGAAATAAGTATACTTAAAGAACAATGAAAACAGGTATTACTTATACTTCTAAAGACATTTTAACCTAATATATATCCATATTATCTACATTCTTGTCAAAAAATGCATATTTTAAAATCAAGGGTAGTCTCAGGTAATGATAAAATTGAGTTACTTGATCAACTCTTCCACTAAAAATAACAAAACATGCCCAAAGAAATATATTTTTAAAAACTCATTTTATAAACAACGATGAGTTAGAAGACAATGGGAGAACACCAAGACCAAATACGTAAATAAAAACCTGTTAGCAGAGATAAAATACTAAGTCGATTTTTGCCTTGGGAGCATTTGATGATAAAGTTATCTTTGCCTGTGATTTGATACCATGAACATAGTAAGAGAGACAGAAGTTAAGGCCCAGGATCTGACCAAGGCTCAGTCCTGTAGGATTTCCTTTCCTAATTAAGTAGGGAACTCAAAGATCCATGTCTTTAGGATAATGGTATACCAGATGTAATCCCATTCTAGCTGTACCCCAGTTTGACTCCCCAGGGACTTCAGAGATGTCTGACATGCCTCTGAGCAGAACGGAGAACAAACCAGAAGGGAGGAAATGAGAACATAGGGCCAAGGACCTGCCTTTGCATGGACTTTCTGAATACACTTGGCCTGGGATGACCAAGAAATGCCCAGACAAGAATTTATTCAGAGGGGATCCATGACTTGTAGTAACTATGCACCTGGCAGAAGCACAAGGGAAGTTTTTGAAAGCAGATTCCTGCATCCTCGGACCAGCGGATACTCACAAAAAATATTTCAAATCCAGTGGCTTTTAATTTTTAAAATATTAACTAATCACATGGAGAAACAAAACACTGTGAATATGAAGTAGCAGTATAAAACAAATTGCAAACCTCAGACATAAATTTTAATATAACTCTGCTTACTCTGCTTAAGTATAAGATGCCAAATGTCAAATCAGCCGCGCATTAGATTTTATAAATGTGACATAGTAGGCTTGAAAATAAGCAAAGATAATTTTTTTAAATGAATATCAAGATAACCTAAATTAAAAACTTCATGGTTATATTAAGAGATTGAAAACAGCAGAATAGGGTATTGGAAACTGGAATAAAGATAAAAATATAAAATTATCCAGATACAGCACAAAGAGAAAAAAGATGGAAAATTCAGAAGAATTCAGAGGCAGAAAAGAAGCACAATTCAAAATTTGGTTCCTAGATCAGCAACAACAGCATCACCTGAGTGGTTGCTTAAAATACAAATATAATTTTTTTTTTTCTTCTTGAAACATGCTTCTAAAGTTGTGGTCCTAAGAAAGCAGCATCAGCATTACTCAGAAACTTACTAGAAATGCAGATTCTCTGGCCCCCACATCAGACCTACTGAATCAGAAACTGTCGATTTTATATCCTACAAAATTTCCATGGATATATACTCCATTTCTATGAGATCATCACAGGGAATGAATAGCTAATGATTCAATCTACTCTATATATGAGAAATTGAAAGTAAAGATTCTAGAGAGAGATACTGGGTGAGTATTTATTCAAAAAGCTGGTGTAGTTACATTAACATAGAACAAAAATAGATTTCAATTTTAAGTCATAAATCTAGAAACAAAGTTCAATTCACTTGGAACATATAATAATTCTAAGTTTGCATACTTTAATAACATAGGCTCAAGTTTACAAGAATCAAGGTATTGGGTTTTTTGGTAGGAGACAGAATATGATATTTCTACAGAGTTATGAAACATGACACACAATTTATCATCCATCCACTTATTCATTCATCGATCATTCTATAAACACTATATGCCAGGCATCATCCTAAATGTTAGAGACATAAAGATGAACCCATGATTTCTATGAGTAAGGAGTTGTTACTGAATTCTTATTATTATGATTAGCTTTTGGTAAAATATTTTAAAAATCTTAATATTTTAAAAGTCAGATTATTGCCTCTTTCCACTTCCCAGGATCCCCAGTGAATAGTGGCAAAATCTCAAATAATGTCACGTTCTTAGGAGATGGTAACCTATTTAGTGTGCACAGGTATGCATGTGTGAATTTAGGAAAGAAGTTGCCTAAATGGGAATAGAAATCTGTAGGAACAGTTTTCTCTGAGAAGCTGCTAGGCCTCTCAGACTCCAAATGTTAGATATGGTAGAGTCAACTTCTGAAGGGTTTGAAGAGTGTTCTCAAAGACAGATTGGAATGCAGCATGAAAACCTGGTGGTAGCTTTCCATTATCACCTCAAGAAGTGAAGAAGTGATTGTCCTTTTCCATTTGGGTATTTTTTCCTGCTTTGTTGAAGATTGATTGATGATAGAGTTGTGGAATATCCAATGGGAAGAAGACAATCTCTTCAACAAATGGTGTTGGGAAAACTGGAAGCTGCATGCAAAACGATGAAACGGACTCACAGACATAAATTCAGAATGGATGAAAGTCCTACATATGAGACAGGAAACCATCAAAACCCTAGAGGAGAATGCAGGCAGTAACCTTTTTGACATCAGACATAGCAACATCTTACTAGATATCAAAGGGGAAAAAAATAAACTATTGAGATTTCATCAAAATAAAAAGCTTCCGCACAGTGAAGGAAACAATCAACAAAACTAAAAGGCGACCTATGGAATGGGAGAAGATATTTGTAAATGACATATCTGATAAAGGTTTAGTATCCAAAATATATAAAAAACTTATCAAACTCCACACACCCCAAACCAGGTTAAAAAATGGGCAGAAGATAGGAGTAGACATTTTTCTAAAGACATACAGGTGACCAACAGACACGTTAGAGATACTCAATAATACTGATTACCCAGGCAATACAAATCAAAACTACAATGAGGTATCATCTCATACCTGTCAGAATGGCTAAAATCACCAACATAAGAAACTACAGGTGTTGGTGAGGATGTGGAGAAAGGGGAACATTGTGCACCGTTGGTGGGAGTGCAAATTGGGGCAGTTACTGTGGAAAACAGTATGAAATTTCCTCAAAAATTTAAAAATAGAACTACCCAATGATCCAGCAATTTCACTACTAGGTATGGACCCAACAAGTACAAAAATACTGTTTCAAAGGGATACATACACCTCTATGTTTATAGCGGTATTATCTACAATAGCCAAATTATGAAAGCAGCCCAAAAGTTCACTGATAGATGAATGGATAAAGAATATATATAATGGAATATTACCCAGCCATAAACAAGAATGAATTCTTGCCATTTGGAATAATATGGATGGAGCCACAGAGTATTTTGCTAAGTGAAATACATCAGAGAAAGACAAATACCATATGATTTTACTCATATGTGGAATTTAAGAAACAAAAAAAATGAGCAAAGGAGAGGAGAGAGAGGAGAGAGAGAGAGAGAGGCAAAATAAGAAACAGACGCTGAATTATAGAGAACAAACTGATGGTTACAGAGAAGAGGTGGTGGTGGGGGGATGGGTGAAATAGGTGATGGGGATTAAGGAGTGCACCTGTTGTGATGAGCACTGGGTGATGTGTGGAGGTGTTGAATCACTACATTGTACACCTGAAACTAATATTACACTAGCTGGAATGTAAATGAAAACTTTAAAAAAAAAAGAAGTTGGGTATACACCCTGAAAAATGAAATTCAGTGAAACAGCAGACCTATATGTAGTCCAATCTGCTACTTCTCCTAAGTGAAGTACTAGCAACAACACACTAGCAAGTAGTGTTTCTATTTAGGTCAAATAGATAGGTCTTGCTTTCAGGAGCAGTCCTAGTTTCTTATAGTGTGTGTGTGTGTGTTTATAAGCAATACAATCCCAGTGTGACTATTGACTTGATACAACATAAGGATATACGCCGTTCCCATCCAATTTATACCTTACTCCAAAAGTGACTGCTTATTGGTTTCCTTCCTGCAAAAATAAGCAAATACACAGATATATTATTAGTACTCTCACCTTTTTTTACACCAAATGTTGTATACCACATATGTGGCTCTGCTCTTTGTTTTCTTCTCTCAGGATGCATTTTAAAGATCTTTCTATAACTGAACATAGGTTTCTCATTCTTTTCCATGGTTTCATGATGTTCCATCATGTCAAAATACTACTATTTTGTTCACTCGTGCCCTATTGATGGCTTTTTGTTCCCAATATTATTCTGTTATAAACAATTCTGCAACTGAAAACTTCTGTAAAATACAACAGGTACATTTCCTTAAAAGTAGTTGCAAGGTGTCAAAAAAATTATGACTTAGGTAGAGAGAGACTTTATTCAAAACAATTGTTGCAAATATTGCTATTGCAATAAGGGGAAAGAGGTTATTACAATATGGAGAATGCTGTAATCAAAAGATATGCAAGCAACTCAAAGGGCAGGCAGGAAGTGTTATTCTTTTATACGCAGAGGTAAATACGGGGGAAAGCACCCAGTCTTTTGTCATCAAGTATGATGTTAGCTGTAAGATTTTTGTAGATACCTTTTATCAGGTTGATAAAAGTCCTTTCTATTCCTAGTTTCTTGAGTGCTTTTATCATAAAAGGTTGGATTTTGTCAAATACTTCCCTTCATCTATTGAAATGATCAGATAGCTTTTATATTTTATTCTATTAATATGGTATATTACAGTAGTCTATTTTTTGGTAATTAAACTGACCTTGAATTCCTGATATAAATCTCACCATAGTATATAATTCTTTTTTACATGCTGATGGATTCAGTTTGTTAGAATTTTTGAATCCATATTTATAAGAAACATTGATCTACGGTTTTCTATCTTTGTCAGGTCTGGTTTTATCAAATGACTTGGGAAGTGTTCCTTCCTCTTCCATTTTTTGGGAAAGCCTACAAAGAATTGGTATTAATTCTTTTCTAAGTATCCTGGTAGAGTCTACCAGTGAATTCATCTGCCTGAGTTTTGTTCTGTGGATTTGTTGCTTTGTGGTCATTTTTGATTACTAAATAATCTCTTTACTTGTAAATCTATTTGTATTGTCTATTTCTTCTCTGGTCAGTTGGGTGGTTTGTGTCTTTCTAAGAATATGTCCGTTTCATATAAGTTACACAATGTGTTGGCTTACAATTATTCCCAGTATCCCTTTTAAAAAATTATTTATGTACCTTCTTTTATTCTAATTCTAGAAATTTGAATTTTCTCCTTTTTTTGGTCAATCTACTTAATGCTTTGTCAATTTTATTGATTTTCAAGGAAACTTTGGGTTTAAAACAATTTTCTCTATTGCTTTTCTGTTCTCTATTTCATTAATTTCACTTCTAATCTTTATTATTTCCTTCTGTCTACTTGTTTCAGGTTATATTTTCTCTTCCTTATCCAGTGTCTTATGATGGAAGGTTAAGTTCTTGATTTGGGATCTTCTCCATTCCTCCACCTCATCTTTTAATATGGGCACATACAGCTATATTAAATTCCTCTAAGAACTGCTTCAGCTGTATCCCATAAGCTCTGATAGGCTGTGTCTTTAATTTCATTTGTTTCAAAGTCTTTTCTAATTTTTCTTTTGGTGGCCTGTTTGACCTATTGGTTATTTATGAATGTGTGGCTTAATTTTCATGTTTTTGTGAATTTGCCAAATTTCACCTATTTGAAATTTTATTTCACTGTGGTTCAGAGAACATACTTTATATTCACTACCATATTCAAATAAATAATGGCTGAAAATGTCACAAATTTATCAGTAAACATTAATTTACATATTTAAGAAATAGCAAACTCCAAACAATACAAAGAGATCCACAAGCCTACATATCTCAGTAAAAATGCTAAAAGATAAAGACCAAAGAGAGAACCTTGAAAGCAGTGAAAGGAAAACAAATCATCACTTACAAGGGATTGAGAACAAAATAAAGGCATTACTATGAAAACAAAAACTGGGAAAAGTTGTAGAATAGCTAAGCAGAAGATCAAAAAAGAAGTAGAAGACTAGAAGAACACTACACAACCAGCTAGATCTAACAGACATCCATAGAACAGTATATTCAGCCACAGGAAAATAGATCTTTTGGGCACGTGTACTATTCACCAGGGTAGACTATCTGCTAGGCCTTAAAACAAACCTCAGTACATGTAAACATGGCATTGGCTTTTTGCCTAGGAGGATTGCATGGCTTCCATTTGTTCGTGTTCTCTTGTTTAGTATTGCTTTAAAAATGTCCTCATTTATAATTTACATGTTTCTTGTTAATCTTTTTCCTCAATATTTTATGTTTGGGGTTGTCACTGTAAACAGTCTTTTCTCCCTTTATGTCCTCTTTTAAACATTTCCTTTCTGGGATGCCTGGGTGGCTCCGTGGTGGAGCATCTGTCTTTGGCTCAGGTTGTGATCCTGGGGTCCAGGATTGAGTCCCATATCGGGCTCCTTGTGAGGAGCCTGCTTCTCCCTCTGCCTATGTCTCTGCTTCTCTCTTTGTGTCTCTCATGAATAAAAAAATAAATCTTTAAAAAATATTTTCTGTACTCTTTTAGTAATATTTTTTCAATATATTCTTACCTTTTCTGGGGTACAGTCATCTTCTGAAACTAGAAATTTCTAATTAAGTTCTCATTTCTAACTGTATTGGCTCATTGCTACAGTACAGTGTTAAATAGTATAGGTAATACAGAATGACTTTTCTGTATTTTGGATGTAAATGCCTCCACTATTTTATACATACATACATACATACATAATATATACAAAATTACATGTAAATACAGAAATAATTTTAAAGTTCTCTATTTTCCCTATATCATTGAATGATTTATACACAGAATGGGTTTTCAATTTCATCAAATACCTTTTCAGTATCTGTAAAGATAGTCACATAATTTTGTGTTAGCTTTATCAGTAAGGAAAATCATATTTTTTACTTTCATTTTTTTTTCAATATTTTATTTATTTTGAGAGAGAGAGAAAATCCCAAGCAGACTTCATGCTGAGTGCAGAGCCCATTGCAGGGCTCAATCCCACAACTTCGAAATCGTGACCTGAGCTGAAATCAAGAGTTGGTTGCTTAACTGACTGAGCCACATAGGTGCCCTACTTTTCTTGATATCGGCTCATCCTTGAAATCTGAGAATAGCTTCTAAACACTGATGATTTTATTTTTTAACATCACGCTGATTTTTGCTCAGAAATATTTAGTGTTTTTGCATCAATATTTATGATTAGTTTATCACTCCTTTTGTGTGTGAGAATCTTACCTAAAACTTAACAACTATAAAACAACAACCAAATACACATGCACACTCACACCTGTTTAAAAAAATAATTCAAAAAACTGATTTCTCGGTAAGGGCCAAGGAATGGAACACAGCGATGTTATGTTACTTTGAGACTTCATTTTGGGAGGGGTTCTGCAAAGGGAAGTTGAGAACCTACTTTGGAATGGATGGCAAGGAAATGGATTGGAGTTTGAAACTTGTCGGATAGAGAAAGGGAAGAGAGAAGAACAGGGTCTTGGTTTAACAAGACTAAGGGTGTCTAGCCTGAAGGAAAATTCTCAGTAGGTGTGATAACTGGGAAGAACTGATGTACCTTGCATAGCTTTAATTCAATTAATTCCCTCTGCCCCAAGCAGCACTCCCTCCTCCATGGTGCCTAATCTTTCCTGATCTGCTGATGCAGCAGCCTGACTTTCGTTATGTAGTAAACTAAGGGCAAGGAAGTGGCTAGAAGTATAGACCCTCCACTAGAGCCACTTTGGCAGGAGTGCTACCTTGTAGAAGAATTTGAGGGCAAGACCAGGCATGAAATGGAGCCTGGGACTGAAAGGACACACTTGGGAGTTAGGAGTTAGGAGTAGGCCTGTGAACTGGCTTAGGAATGGTGTGAAACAGACCCTCTTATCTTGAGATGCTATAGGAAGGTGACACTCGAAAGGTGAAGAGGCAAAAATGTAGCAGTATGATAATCAGGCTTCTCCTGAGTAGCATTTAAACTTGGAATGTCACATTCATATGCATAATTTCATTTGAACTTTATAGGGATTTGGTGTGTTAGGTAGAGCAAGCCATATCATTATTTTCTAGATGAATATTGTGAGAGGCATGTTCCTCGCCCAAGGTCGCACAACTAGTAAGAGGTGGAATCAGGTTATATCTAGGTCTCCTGAACATCTTCAGTTTATTCTTTGTAACGATTTAGGTGTACATAAACCACGCCTGCCTGAGACAATTCTTCTGCAATCGCCTTTGCCTCTAGCCTGAAGTGGAATGTGTTTGGCAGTATTATCATTAAATTAATACAATTCTTTGAGACCCTCCTAGTGGTTATTGAGCACTGCCAGCTGAACACCTAAATTAAGGAGGGGAATTTGTCTACAAGAAAGAAGTTGGATTTTGATTTACTAAGACTGTGATTACACTTAGAATGCCATTTCTGTGCAAATCTAATGCCCTTCAAGTTATTTTCAACTGCAATCAAAATATATTTGTATGCTTTCTTGTTTTGAAAAATGATGACACTGCTAAAAAGTAATTAAGTGAAGATCTCTGATCATCGCCAGTTTGAAAGGTGTGGATCAAAGTACACTTCTTTAGAGAAAGTAAGTTGCTCAATCATTCAGTAAGCTGAACTTTAAAATGTACTGCTAGTAGTCTGTGAATATAAAGCTATGCATGGATGACACCTTAGATTTCCACTTGGCCGCTTGCAAAGATTAATGACCAATGTCGCAACCATGAAAGAAAAATCGTACTGATTCTGGATAAATGCACAGCACACCATATAGTTTCCCTAAATAGCACTTAAGTTTTTTTTCTTCTTGTGTAAAGCTATATTTTTAATCCTCCCAATAAATGAGAGCATATTCTAGACTCTCAAAGACTGTATCAAAAATACAATGTGCTCTTACATTATATTTTGTCGCAGTAAGCCCCATCCTCCTTTTTAAATTGGGATTAACATCTTGCATCCCAAAATGCTTTACTATTTACAATGGGCAATTTTTGACAAATGTAGTCTTGACCTATTATCACAAACAATCCTAGAGTGCAAGGTTTAAACTTTCTAAGTTCCGAAGAATAGGGGTACTCAAAAGATTTTCAGGCCTTTGTGAAGACTAAGCACCATCCCCTGAAACCTACCAGTCTTTGGCGTGGTATAGTCTTATGAATGACATAAGGCTTTACGGTGAATTGCCTGTTCAATTACCTTTATATAATCCGACCCTCAATTGCTAGCTCTACAAGACTTCCTACAATTAAAATAAAGTTCTTCTATGTTTATATATTGGACTATAGCAGTAGGCTTTAGCCAGTGATGTAGCTGGTCCAAATGATGCAAACTAAGTTCTGCCTGTCAATAACTGAACTATTGGAGGTTTCCAAAGAGCAGGATCTACAGTAACATACTCTCCTAATTTTCTGTTGATGGCCCAACTAGACTATTGCATGCTAATGTAACTCTAAAGGAGACCACACGGCTGAAATAACATTTTCATTCTATGCTAGGAAATGAAGAGATTTTAAGTAGTTCTCCTTATTTATTCTTGAATTAACTTTTCTTCCTCAAGGAAATTTCACCCGCATTCAATAAACTCCATATTATAGTTGATTTACTTAAATCAACTCCCATTGTTGCTAACCATAATGAAATATTTTGAAACAGCTGCTGCAAAACGAGTATAATTGCTCATTTTCATACAATATTCTTTTATTTTTAATGAAAAATTTAAAATCTATTAAGTTTATATGTGAATTAATAGTAAGGCTCTCGAAGACAGGAACTTTTTTGGAAAGTTTCTTGTAATGCTTATGGGGCTTAGAACGGCATTTTGCATTTGAGCTCATTGAACACTGTGGAGCAGACCCACATCATATCTGTGTATGCTGAGCCACAGAAACGAATCCACCTTTAAAACATAATCCTTTTTTTCTGACATTGCTCCACAGGAGGGACTCCTCAGCAGGATTCATGCATTTATAGCCAAATCATTCTCAACACAAAAATAAAAATGAGTGTCCATTCTCGAATTACTTTCAGGACAAAAACTGCTGCTTATTGTGTGAAAAAAAAAATGTGTGTGTATTTTTCTTCCTTTCTCCCTTCCTTCCTTTGTCCCTTCTTCCTCCCCTCCCCTTCCCTCCCCTCTCCTCCCCTTCCCTTCCTTCCCCTTCCCTTCTCTTCCCTCCCTTCCCCTCCCCTTCCCTTCCCTCCCCATCCCCTCCCCTCTCCTCTCCTCTCCTCTAATTTGAAAATGATTTGTCTTTAAAATTATTTCTTCTTCTCTTATGGTTGATATTTGTACTTAGAATGAGCCAGTAAAAAAAAATCTAACTTTTATTTTTTAAAAAATTTTATTTATTTATTCATGAGAGACACACAGAGGGAGGCAGAGACACAGGCAAAGGGAGAAGCAGGCTCCTCAAGGGGTGCCTGATGTGGGACTCAATTCTAGGACTCCAGGCCCACACCCTGAGCTGAAGGCAGATGCTCAACTGCTAAGCCACTGAGGTGTCCCAAAATCTAACATTTAAAATAATGCACCACTTCAGTGAATTGGGGTTCCAATAACTATAAAATGAAGAAAAGCAAAACTCCTTTCAAGAAGGGGTTGAGGCAAGGATTTTCTTACAAGGAAGTTTTGCTATAAAGAGAGGAGACAGTTGTGTCACAACCAGAAAAGGCCCATTAGTACAAATAAATATTTTTGACGGAGAAGAAAACAAAATTCTCGTGTCACATTTTGAAGAATGATTTTTACTTTTCATTGAAATAAGAATGTGTTTTTTTAAAGGCAACTACTCAGAACTCTCTCAATTAAGGAATAAGATTTCACTATTTTATTTATTGTCATCATTTTACCTAAAGACACATAAACTTTTATCTCCTCCTGTGCTGTCATTCCCTGCTAGACCAGTGCAACCATCCACAGGTAGTGAAGACTTTCATCCTAGAGGATTGGCTTCTGAGCTTACCTGAAACAGACCTGCTGGTAGAATCTTGAGCCCAATTCACTTTGCCAGTAGATCAGGAGGCAATTTGCTTCCCTAGGAAAATGCACCTCAGGAATCTCTGTGCCCCTCTGTGCCCACTGACTCTCACCAAACTGTCACCAGTTTGTCCTGGCCATGGACTGCTGCATGGTTTTCAACAGTCTTCTAGTTTCATGGACCTGGTACCACTGTAGCTGGTACCCTGATCATTCTTCCCATTCTTGCTGGCAACTTTTCCCAGAGCAAGACCTTAGGGTCCTAGGCCAGCCAGTAGCTGGAGTCCTACTCCTAACTCAGTAAATTGTATGGAAACCTATCATCTCATTTATTAAATATTTTAAGCATTATGACAACACACTCTCACTGATAAATTCCACATGGAGATAGGACTTTCTGAATATGGCCAACAACTTGGATTTTTATTTTGGTTTTTGTTTTAGGTTCATGATGCAAGGTTGGAAGCACAGAGCACCTCATAGAAAGGACTCCCTTTGGCTATCTTGGTACCATCTCCTTCATGGGGTGTGGGAGCGAGTTGATACCCAAGTTAGAATTCCTAATCCTAGACAGAGGCTGTTGTGGTGGGCTGATTTACAACTGTAAGAGCAAAGTGGGTCAACTGTAGGACATGCTGTTGTGCTATGAATGTCAATATTTAATATTTAAATAGAAGAGGAGAAGAACCAATAAGTTATGTAAGAAGGGTTTGTTGTCAGACTTTTCTTTTATCTTATTACCTTTGATCTTTTTACTAATAGGAACAAAAAATCAAAAACCTGGAAAACCATTTTTATTTCTCTAACATTATATGGATCAAGAGTATGTGTCATTTATGAAAAATGCTGTTTACATGTAACTATGACTTCTTTTTTAAAAGATCTTATTTATTTATTCATGGGAGAGACACAGAAAGAGAGAAAGGCAGAGACACAGGCAGAGGGATACAGGACTCCATCCCAGGACCCCAGGATTAAGACCTGAGCCAAAGGCAGATGCTCAACCAAGCCACCCAGGTGTCCCCATAACCACCACTTCTAACAACGAGTAACGCTTGCAGTGGTAACTGTGTATCAGGCACTATTCTAATTGTTCTCCACATAATTAGCTCATTTTGTCTTCACAAAAATCTATCAATTAGGCACAACCCAATTTTACAGATGAAAAAGGAGAGGTACAATAAAGGGCATATTTCTTTCTTTCTTTTTTTTTTAAGATTTTATTTATTTATTTGAGAGAGAGTGAGCAGGAGCAGGGGGGAGGGACAAAGGGAGAGGGAGAGCAGATTCCTCACTGAACAGGGAGCCTGAAGCAGGCTCAATCCCAAGACCCTGAGATCATGCCCTGACCCAAGGCAGACACTTAATGGACTGAGCTACCCAGGACCCTTGGGCAGGGGGTATATTTCTTATAGTTGTACAACTGTTAAGTAGGGAGGAAGGGTTTTGGTTAGAGTGCACAAACAAGGATCATACTTAGGAATATGTTGCACTACCTCTTTGGGGTAAATTCCTTTTGAATTTAGTCCATTGGGATTTTATAATCTTTATTCTCAGCTATAAGATATTCATTCTCATAACAGGAAGGCATGCTCTTGAAGCTGTATCAGCAGATGATGGGACATCTAGCTGGTAGCAGGAAAAAAGATTTCATTGCTATTTCTTATCACTGTGATAGAAGCAAGAAAGCAACAAAAGTTGTTGCACAGAGATGCCTGGCTGGCTCAGTCAGTAGAACACGTGACCCTTGATCTTGGGATTGTGAGCTCAAGCCCCACACTGGGTGTAGAGATTACTTAAAAATACAATCTTGAATAACAACAAAAGATTGTCGCACAAATCATCTTTAATTGAAGTCAAAGCCTCTGATGAAATGCACTTTTTGGTCTTTGAGGCCCAAAGTTAGCAATAAATGGGGATAAACTCTTAATACACTCAAAATAATTATGTTGAGCAAAAGGACGTTGAGTAAATTGTTGGTACACATGCAACCATTGATACTTGCAAAATAATTATGGCAAGTAAAAGAACCCAGACAAAGAAGTGAGCTTACTGCATGATTCAATTCACATAAATTAAATTCATATAAAAATTTTAGAAATGGCAAATTACTCTATAGTGACAGAAAGCAAATCACTATCTGGTGACAAGGTGACTGGAGAACAGTGGAGGGGATGTGGGAAAAGGATTGCCAAGGAGCATAAGGAAACTTTTTGGAACGATGCATGTTTGTTATCATGGATGCATATGCCAAACTCACAAGACTGTGTAATTTGAATATGTGTAATTTGTCATATATTAATAATACCTCCATAAATATGTTAAAAACATTTTAAGAAGTGAAGATATTGAACTCATTGGCCAGAATGGTACAGGTTTTCCTGACTCACCTGAATCAGAGCTGATTCCTTGCCACTTAGGGACGCTATGGGGGCAATGTCAGGGGGATAGTCTCTCCAGCAGCGAAAGGGCTTTCTAAACTGCTCGAAATCTTCATGGTTTTTAGGAACAGCTAGGGAACAGGTAAGGGAAGATTTCTGGTCTCATGACTGCCTTATGGCTCTTATGACTAGCTCCATTCATGTTCCATAACCTCTTCAAACAGTCCACTCCTTTATGTGACAGTTCTGGCTAGATGTGCTCTGCTGGATTACTCCTGGTATTAACAATGAGTACACACTGTGTATACAGTATAAATGGGCCAATACAACACGGTCCGTTGGTTCTTAATGCTCTATGTCTAGCTGTAATAGGTTCTTAGCAGTAAAACCTCTGCAAATGATTTGTATCATATCATTTTTGCTTATTGCACAAGTGTAAGCTTCCTGTATTTATTTTGTATACTTAGGTGTCCAACTCGGGTCAGCAGGTTTTTTCGTTTTTAACCACAAGGAGGAGAGCATCTTAATTTTATTGGTGTTGTTAATGCTATTAACAGCTGTTGTGACCATAGCTTTTATGAGAATAAATGCTTCCTGACAAAAATTTGCTGATTAGCATACTCTGGAGAAACGCTACACCAGATCAAACTAAACTAAATTTGTCTCTTGTTTGATACAATATCTCCTCTGCAGGCTTATTTAGATGTTTGGATGTCAGGACAGTCTCTTGTTTTTGGTAGTAAGTATCCTGTTCAAGCAATCTTAGTCAAAACTTCCATACAATTAAACTTAATACCTATTAGTCCTTAACGCATGCAAAAATACACATAGGAAAATGGGAATGTGCTACATGTTGGAAAACTGACAAATGCAACTTTTATCTCTATTATCTTTGGTCATTCTTTCCAAGGCAGAAAACTGGGTCAGGTATCTATCCTTCCCACAGCTTTATATTGCTCTTTATTGTTTTCTTGACTTCATGGCACATCAAATTATCCGCTATTGTAAAAATGGCAAGTCTGTGTACATATTTTTTTTTCAGCAGGTATAAGAAAAATGTTATTCGTATCTATTTTTCTTCTAATTCTGGCAAACATAAAAAGCACCTCATTGAATGTGGAGCATTTCTTTATGCCTTGTGTATCGTTAGCTGTCCTTGAAATTTTGTTTCCCTTTCTTTACTTTTGGAAGCTACTAGCGATGTTATTTCTGAAATATTGCTCATGATTTATTTTTCAAACCTATTGTGAAAAGTCATGTCATTGTGTGCACTTTATGCATTAGGAAAAGGGATTTCAAGATGGGATATTCATAAGGTACTCCATAATAAATTTTCTCTTACTAAAAAATCAATTCATCAAATGTAGAGTATTATTTTAAGTACATAAATAAAATTAAGCCCCAAATGAGCACTTCCAATATAGTATAAATTAAGACCTGCTGACAATGAAGGGATGATTAAAATACAGCTAATAAAGTGCAAATATCTGAATAGGAATACAAAAACGAAAGGAAGTAGAAAAATTAACATATTATGAAAAGACAGAAGTTAAGGGTAGAACATTCCAGAGAGATCCCTGGTGAGTGCTAACTAGTAAACCAGATGAATGTAAGGTTTTTGAGGATTGCAATAGACAGTCACCAAAGAATAATGAGTCATTGTCTCTTGGTACCTCTGTCACTCCCTGAGTTTGAGTAAAGTACTTTTGGAACTGGAATCAACTTTTTAATGCATGGAAACCTCATTAGAGCAATGTTTACTATTCAAAAGTGTTTTCAAATGAAATGGGACTTTCTTGGCTTCTTCCAATGGGATTTAAGTAAGGAAGAAGTGGGGGGCTTTTATTAAGAAACATTATGGCATATTAAACTATCCCAGTATATATACCTCAAGTACAGCTATATTCAATATAAAGTAGAAGGTAGTAAATTACATCTTTATAATGTGAAACAATACAAAATTGCCTGAAAATATCAAATGTCTCAACATAGAAGTAACAGTTTTGAAAGACATATACTTTTCATCATGTGTTTTTAAAATGTCACTTGACCTAACAATCCCCCAAAGAAGGCAACTACGGAATAAACCTTGTAGAACAAATAACTGTAAGGAATTCTGAGCTGACAGTTAATTTATTAAATGGTCTTTTCTGTGTTATAGAATATAAATGACAATAATACACCCACACACTAATTCTTGACTTTATAATTTATTATTCGTATTGTACAATAGTCATGTTCTTGCTTTAAATGTCTTGCAAAGTAATGATCTTTTGAATGGGAGTGTTGTCTTTCTAGACCCGGGTGAAGGGAATCATTTTATTAGAACACAACCTTTGTTATTTGTAAATGTGATTCCATTTCTTGTTAATCCCTTCAAGAGGCTTATTGTCTCTATTAATGTCCTTTGGCAATTTTTTTCACCTCTGAAAATCTCTTCCTTAACATAGCCTAAAGTAATTCAGTTTTAAGTATTCAAATACTTAAACTTTAATGGCAAAATACTTGGAACCCTTTGGAAATCATTTTCAATAAACCACATTTTCCTAACACTTAATGGTTATTGATGTTAAAATACCATACCATGCCATTAATAAGAGATCATAAATAAAAGCACTTACAGAGGAAGAAGAAATAAAATTAGAAAGGGGTTTCAGTAGGAATTACTGAATAAAAATAATATCTTCTTAAACTACATCAGAATTTCCAGTGAAAGATCAGATTTCCTGTTACTGAAATTGTTGAATATGTGAAAGAAGCACTTTGTCAGAAGGTTCAGGAGCAAAGGACAGAGGTAGGGGTGTGCAACTCTGACACTTAAACAAATCCATCACTAGGGCCCCTGCCCTTCTTTCTTACTGCCATGCATCTTGGACCATGCTTACCTCTCCCGTCTCATCTCAAATTATCTTCCTCTTTTTTCTTTTGTTGAAGAAATAAGTGCAATCTGTAATCTCTAGTATTTAAATCCATTGCAATAGTCCTAAAATATAGGACATTTTATAAAGGGTTGCTCTGTAAATCTAAGGTGCCAGATTACACATCTTCTCCATTAATACCCTTATCATTTGAATAGAGCTCAATGTGTTCAGAATGTGACAGAAAGCATGTTTGAGGGGATATAACTGGGTCTTTACTGCATTTATTTTTTAGGTCTCAAGAGTAAATGGAACACTTTCTAGATGTCTTTTGAGATCTAGGGAGCCCCCAAATTAAATTTATGAGTATAATTTACTCATTTGGAGATAATTAAGCATAATTAGTCATTGAGTTTTCTTCTATTATTTTTTCCCTTTTGTACTGAACAGTGTTAGAACACCAAGGTAGCTGCAGGAGGAGTTTGCACTGGCCTGGACCACTGTGAGGAAGTGTTTCAAAAGTACAAGTCATGACCTGTTACTAAGACTCAATGGGCAAGCCCAGTTGTCACTAAGGACTGTAAAACAACAACAGTAGAACCCTCAACATCTATCGTTGAGATCCCATTAATATGTATGCCTAACTATTAATGAGTCAATTTATACTCCTAATGCAGAGTTCCAGATCCACTTTTCATGCTTTTCTTCTCCCCTCTGGAATCTCAGGAAGTCCTCTGAGCTATAGTCCTCAACACAGTCATCCTCCTGGGCTTCTTCCTGAGTGTCTCAGCCCCTGCTAGGGACTGCTGCCAACCATTTCCCTAGGAAAAGGGTAGTCAAACACCTCACTCCTTCAGAATTGACTCTTTTTCAGTCATTCATGGTAGGGATGCTGGTGCCATAGCTTATATATTGTCTGAGATAAAGATCTGCTAGAGTAAAATTAAGAATAATTTAAGGTCCCTGTATTAGTCAAGATCCAACCAGGAGGAGATTCAGTTAGGATCATTCAAAGAAGACTTATATACAGTGGATCTTATGACAGAGGTGTTAAGGCAAGGTGTTAAGGAGCCACAAGAGTGCAGGGACCTGGAGTAGCAGCAGAGGGGCTGCCACCACTCCTAGGGCCAAAGAGATCAGAACGTGGAGAGAGAGTCACATGGGGCACAGGCTCCATTTCCTTGGAGTCAGCCAGCAGGAGGCAATTGCTCAGGGAAGGACTCTATGGAATATGTGATTTGCAAGGTGATGATACTGGACAGGAGACAACGGAGAATGGAACTAACTAAAGAACTAATGCATTTCCTCTCTTTCTCTGATCATTTTAGGATTCCTTATTGACTGAACTCATTTGGAAGGAAGAGCGCATGGTTGTCCTGTTGGTGTAATCCTTGAAGGTAAGCCTCAGAGGCCCAGAACGGGATGAGGAAGGATGGAGAATGGTTCTAGAGTAGAAAATACAAGTATTTGGCACAGCCATCCTTGCCTATTTGTACCTGCCATATATCAAGCAAATACATTTCTTTTAATACTGTCAATTGTCACTATTAGCCACAGACATTAGAGTGTCATAAAAAGCTGAATTTCACATTGATGCCCTTTGACTTCAAGAGAAAATAAAAATGTTACCTCATAAAAGTAATAATGGGTCACACTTTGCATACCACTTAATACTTCTAAGTACTTAAACATGTTTGCCTCATTTAATAGATATTCACAAAATAATAATATCCACTGGCTCCATGCTATATCCTGGGTGCTATTATGAAGGATTCAATTCCCATAGTTCCATGAGACAGTCCTTTCTACCAATGTATGATACAGACACAGTAAGGTCTCCAACTTGCCAAATACTAGAGCCTGGATATAAATCTCGAAACCTGCCCTCAAAACCATAATGATGTACTATAACCTTTGAGAAGTATAATGAAAATGCAGAATAAATATGGATTAGTACAGTTATTTTGCACCAGAACAAAACCTGAATCTAGAAGAAAATAAAGTGGAATAATTCCTTGGGTGCTTTTGAGTAAAGAATTTAGCAACAGGACAGTAGTCTACTTCTCTTAAGGTTAGGGCTCTTTGCATTATTTATCATTTGTAAGAAAGATTTCTTTCATGATGATGTCACATTCCAAGATTAAAGCTAAAAAAATCAAATATAAGTAGCTAAACATAAAATGCCGTTTTCTAGTTTTAATTTAACATGCGAAAATATGAATTTGAATTTGTTTCGATTATATATACTTTAGTAGGTGTTGATGCCCAGCTCCTCAGCTAATGCCTCTACATTTCTTGTGGTGAGAGGCCATCATATCACTCTTACATCCTAGACCTCTTCTTGCTTTCCTTGGAGAATGAGAGGTAGCACTGCCAAATAACGCAGCTGCCTAGTGCTGCAAAATCTGTGGTGTTTGGGTGCACTCTGCATTATGTTTTTTAACAGTCCACTTATGAAAATACTTTCAATCATCTTTATAAGGGCTGTTGTTAAAATTCAGCATGACCAGGGAACAGCTTGAGTTTATATTATCGGGTACATATGTTCTTTACTTATTAATATTCTCTGTTGTCTCTAGCCCAGTATCCTAAAGATTCATGTTCCTTAGGATGCATATATGGCTTGGGGTCTTACAGACTTCATTCAACACATTATGTTTTTATTTTTTTAAACACCAACCCATCTTGATTTCTTACTCTGACTTATTATGTACTTCAAAAATTGCTTTGGTCTCACTTTGTATTGAAAATTAGTATATATTAGGATAAAAGCTCACATCCTTAATATGCAGTAGACATTTCCATTAATATGCAGTGGACTTTATAATGTTGTGTCCTACTGCTCTCCATTTTGCTGACCGTGCATTGCCCATATTGGCTTTCCCTCAGCAACCTGACCAAGCCAACCTTCTTTTCATCTGAGGAATCTTGGTCATTCTCTACCTTTTGCTTGAACTACTAGTATCTCTGGTAGCTTGGCTAATTTCCTCCTTCATATTTCAGATTGTATATTAATAGTAGCTTCTAAAGAGAACTTTTATAAACTCTGGTTTTCATATTGAAATATTTTTAACACCACAAGTTATATTTGGCAATTCAGCAATTTATGAATCTGTGTCAATTTTTCCCACAGTCTGTTGCTCCCATGGATAGTAAGCCCTATGAGAGCAGGAACCATATTTTGCTTGTTCAGCACTAGATAGCTTGTACCAAGAACAGGGATCAGCGCAAAGGAGGCATTCAATAGCTAATGCCTGAGTGACTGAATGAATTTTGCTCATTAGCTAGATTTCAGTATTATCTGTGGCATGAATAGCATTTGGATTCCCCATAATTCTAGAGCATTTTAACTTAATTAATTTCAATTCTATGTCCTTTTCTGTCTCTCTTTCTTTCCTTCAAATCTCATCCTTTCTATCTCCACTTCAGTATACCTGGTATGTGGGAGCTTTCTTGGACTACACTACTGTTCTATTTTAATCTCCCCTAAAATTTCCCACTAGGTTTATCTTCTTTATTTTCTTATTTCACAATTTGACTTTATTATTCAAATCCTTCATCGATGCATGCTATTTCCATGGATTTGCCTTTTGAACATTCATGTTCCCTTTCTCCCTCCTTCTCTGCTTCCCTTCTTTTTTTTTCTTTTTAAGTTTTTTCCCCCTTTGTTTAAAGTCTGAAACTTTGCACATCTCATCACCTTCCCATTGCTCCCAGCCCCCATGTTCACTTAACAAGCAGGGCTACTCTTCATAATTATACCTTTAATGTGTTCACTGTTATTTAGAATGTGTGTAAATTCATACCCACAATGTCGAAATTGCCATTCCTCCCCTTAGCAAACACAAGTGACAAGTGACCTGTCATCTTCTGTGTACTAAAGAGTTGGGGACTTTCTCCACGATCCATCTTGTATTTACTTTGCTAAAATGAATTGCTCCATATTGCCTGCCTTCTGTGACAGTGTCTATGTTGTGGCCAGAGTTTGCCTCTCTCTCTCCCTTCGGATTTGACTCTTTTATTTTAGTTTGCTGTCACCCTCCAGCCCCAAATCTTTGATAACTCAGTTTTTCCTTTAATATTCAGTCCTTGTTCTTTAAACCCCAACCACTCAGAGCTCGGGGTTAGAGCCCTATGTGTCCTTCCTGCCTAAGATAAGAGTTCCCATCCACAAGACAGTCTGTCCTCTTGATGTGTAAATACACATGCATGTGGATAAAACCCATGAAAGATGGGGAAATGGGCAGAAATGGAAAAACAAAATATACCATGAAACTGATACAGTTCTACAATGTCTGAATATTATAATCAGATTTGGTAAATTTTCTTCTCTAATGTAACTCAGTGACAGCCTTAAACAGAGATGAAATCATTCCTTTATGTGAGGATATGTTTATATACTTCTGCAGAATATATATTAATTCCTCCTGGAAAACATACTCTAAGAAGTTGTGTAGATTTCAACAAGTAACCCCAGAGAAAATCAGCCATTTATTAGGATCAGCAAAGTTGCCTGGAATATGGATACAAATGGAGGCGATATGCCATATGTATAAATATTTTAAAAATTGACATAAAGTTAGCCAACTTTCCTTCTTTCCTTGACAAATATCTTCCATGATGATCTGGAAGGTCTGATTTGGACTTCAAATTTTCAGCCTCTTCTAATGGCATGCAAGAATACGGTAGACCCAGGTCCTGGTTTGAACCCCAAGGAAGACCTTCTGCCCTTGCATACATGTGTGGACATAAAGCCCTAGCGCTTCCCACTCCTCTGCAACTGTGGCTCCGTGAACCTAAGGATGCCTATAATCTGTGAAAAGGGGCTCTCAGGAGAATAGACCTTGGCAAGAAGGAGTGTACATGTCCCACATGCATGTTTGGAATATTTGCCCAGCAGTTTCTGGTTCTTAGGAATCTAAGAAAGGAACAATCAATAGTCAAGAAAGGGACAGGAAAGTTGGAGTAGACACATCACTTTGACTAACAAACTCCTTTTCCTATTGGTTGAAAGGAGTATAGCCAGCAGAGGGTTTAAGCCAAAATCAGGCCACCCAAATTGCAAAGATCGGGGCAGGGATTTCCCTTCCTGGGTTTAAGGGTGAATGGGCATTTAGGATTTATTAAGAGTTTCTGTTTTTCACATAAACCAAGAATATATTTTTTCTTCACCTAGAGGAAGAGTTCAAGGAGGACCTTAAACTGGGTGTCATTGTTTAAAAGGTGAAAGCAATAACAACCCAATTTGTTTTCATTTCATAGGAATCTAGAGACCTTGTGCCTATCATCAAAAATCAAAAGATCTATCTGGGTTCTTTTCTTTATAATAAGTCTGGCTAGGGGTTTATCATTTTTATTAATCCTTTTGAAGAACCAGCTTTTAGTTTTTACTAATTCATTCTACTGTTTTGTTTGTTTGTTTGTTTCTGTATCATTTATTTCTGCCCTAATCTTTATTATTTCCCTTCTTCTGCTGGCTTTAGGCTTTATTGGCTGCTCCTTTTCTAGATTCTTTAGGCGTAAGGTTAGGTTGTGTATTTGTGACTTTTCTTTTTTTTTTTAAGATTTTATTTATCATGAGAAGAGAGAGAGAGAGAGAGAGAGAGAGAGAATGAGAGAGGCAGAGACAGAAGGAGAAGGCAGACTCCATGCAGGGAACTTGACGTGGGACTCCATCACAGGTCTCCAGGATCACGCCCTGGGCTGAAGGCAGCGCTAAACAGCTGAGCCACCCAGGCTGCGCCTTTTCTTGCTTCTTGAGGTAGTCCTGTACTCCTACATATTTCCTTCTTAGGACTGCTTTTGCTACCTCCCAAAGGTTTTGGACTGTCATATTTTCATTTTCATTTGTGTTCATGCATTTTAAAAATTATTCTTTAATATCCTGGTTAATTCATTCTTTAGTAGGATGTTCTTTAACCTCCATGTATTTGAGGCTTTTCCAATTTTTTTTCTTGTTCTTGACCTCCAGGTTATTAGCATTGTGGTCTGAAAATATGCATGATCTTGATCTTTTTGTACTAGTTGAGGGCTGATTTGTGACCCAGTATGTGATCTATTCTGGAGAATGCTCCATGTGCACCCAAGAAGAATTGTGTATTCTGCTGCTTTAGGATGAAATGTTCTGAATATATCTGTTAAGTCCATCCAGTTCAGTGTGTCATTCAAAGCCATTGTTTCCTTGTTGATTTTCTGCTTAGATAATATGTCCATTGCTGTAAGTGGGGTGTTAAAGTCTCCTGCTGTTATTGTATTATCACCAATGAGCTTCTTTATGTTTGTTATTAATTGATTTATATACTTGGGTGCTCCCAAGTTGGGGGCATAAACATTTACAATTGTTAGATATTTTAGATGGATAGATCCCTTAACCATGATATAATGCCCTTCTTCCTCTCTTGTTACAGTTTTTGGCTTAAAATTTAGTTTGTGTGATATAAGTATGGCTACTCTGGCTTTCTTTTGATGTCCATTAGCATGATAGATGGTTCTGCATCTCCTCACTTTTAATCTGCAGGTGTTTTTAAGTCTAAAATGAGTCTTTTGTAGGCAGCATATAGATGGATCTTGTGTTTTTTTATCCATTCTGAAACCTCATGTCTTTTGATTGGTGAATTTAGTCCATTTAGATCCAGAGTAATTATTGAGAGATATGAATTTAGTGCCATTGTAGAATTGGTGTTTCTGGTGATGTTTTCTTGTCCTTTCTAGTCTCTGTTGCTTTTGGTGTTTTTTCTCCACTCCGAGTCCCACTTAAAATTTCTTACAGGGCTGGTTTAGTGGTCATGAACTCCTTTAGTTTTTGTTTGTCTGGAAAATTCTTTATCTACCCTGTAATCCAGCAATTGCATTACTAGATATTTACCCAAAAGATATGAAAATACAGATTCAAAGGGTTACATGCACCCCAATGTTTATAGCAGCATTATCAACAACAGCCAAACTGTGAAAGCCCAGATGTCCATTAACTAATGAATGGATAAAGAGGATGTGGAGTGTGTTTGTGTGTGTGTGTGTATACACCATATATACATAAAAGGAGTCTTCACATACAGATGGCTAATGGACACATGAAAAGATGCTCAACATCATTCATCATCAGGGAAATACAAATCAAAACCAAGATGAGGTATCACTTCACTCCTGTCAGGATGGCTAAAATTAGCAACACAGGAAACAATAGATGTTGATGAGGATGTGGAGAAAGGGGAACCCTCTTACACTGTTGATGAGATTGTAAACTGGTGTAGCCACTCTGGAAAGCAGTCTGGAGATTCCTCAGAAAGTTAAAAATAGAGCTACCCTATCATCAAGAAAGTATACTACTAGATATTTACCCAAAAGATACAAAAATACTGATTCGAAGGGACACATACACCCCATTTTTATAGCAGCATTACCAGCATAGCCAAAATATGGGAAGAGTCCAAAGGTCCATCAACTGATGAATGGATAAAAAAGATGTTGAATATATACGCAATGGAATATTGCTCATCCATCAAAAGGAGTGACATCTTGCCATTTGCAATTACATGGATGGAACTAGAGTGTATTATGTTAAGCAAAATAAGTCAGCCAGAAAAAGACAAATACAATATGATTTCACACATGTGGAATTCAAGAAGTGAAACAAATGAACATGGGGAAAGGAAAGAGTGCAGCAAACCATAAAACAGACTCTTAATGTGGAAAAGAAGAGTTGAGGGTTGCTGATAGGGAGGTAGTTGGAAGATGGGCTAAATGGGTGATGGGTATTAAGGAGGGCTTTTGTTGTGATGTGCATTGGGTGCTGTAGGTAAGTGTTGAATCACTGAATTCTTACTCCTGAAACTACTACCCTATAAATTAACCATCTGGAATTTAAATAAAAACTCAAAACAAAAATAAACAAACAAATAAAGCAGTCTTCATCACTATTAGATCTAGATACAGAGGAAAATTGACAGGGCCATAAAATCAAAAAGTGCAGCAAAACTCAGGACATTAAGGTCACATTTAGAAAGATCAGGAAATATAGCCTGGGAGAGATGGAGGTTCTCAATAGATCTCACAACAGAGCCCACACAAAGAAATCACTTCATATTAGAATTTGCTCAGACAGGACGAGAAAAGAAATTGGTAGTCTTGTAGGGAATCTGAATCTCTGAGAAATTGTGTCACCCATGAAATCTGCTGCTAGACTTCTGTTACAAATTTAGAAATCTTTCCTGTAATGGTTTATTCATTTCTATTTTAATACTTCTGTAGTGCTCCTATATCAGGCAAAATTCTTTGTTGAAAGCAACAAAATTTGACTTTGGGAAATTTTAATATAAACTTAATTTTCTGAAAGGATATTTTATAGTTTGTAGAAATTTGGGGGAAGTTAAAGAGCCTGGATCCAAAATGGGTAGGAATTAAGCAATGCTTGGGAATCTACAAGAGCCTGTTGGGACGAACACTTTTATCTCTTTCTTTACGATCCTTGTGTGAGATTCAGTCCCAGATGGGATGGTAATTATTGGCTGATCCAAGGTCCCATGCCTATACCCTAACAACCAGAGGAGCAAGGAAACAAGCTTTAGACATTTTGGCTTCTTTAGGAGGTCAGGCATCTTGCCTCCCCAAGGTTCATATATTCAGATGTTGGGTAATTAACTTAATAAGGATTGACATTGCTTTGAAAAAAATACATCTGGATGCCTGAAAAGAATAAAATAAAGTTATAATACTTGGGTACACATAGATATCAGAGTTTCCAGAAAGTAAAAATATAGTCTTGTCAGAGTATATGGCAATGAGAAATTTGGGGAAAAATTAGGGGCAATACTAGTTAGTGAGGTAAAACCTTAGAGTGAATATGTGGCCATGAGTACTTTTCTCATTCCATGGCATACGGTTAAAGGCTAACTCACCAGGTCTCAGTTGCCCAAACCTTGCAGATTCTATAGGTCTGTAGGACTGGCCATTTTCTGGCTCTTGGAAGATAACTTCTGAGCCAAAGGGCTATCCTGCTTGGTATGATTGCCTTTGCATACCTGTGACTTGAGCCATGCTGGATAGATTATTCTAACAATGTGATTTATGATAAATACCTATTTTTCCCTGGATGCTTGGAGCTTTGAGCCATGCTGTCCAGATTTGAGGAGATGCTAATCTAAGAACTGACATCAGTTACACAGGCACTGAATACCTAGGTGATTAACTCAAAATGAATCCCTGAACACTAGGGCTCTGGTGAACTTTCCTGACTGACAGCACTTTGCATATGTTGTCACACTGTTTTTGGGACAACTGATCCTGATGGTGTGGCTCCACTGGGGGAAGAAAACTGGAAGCTCCTGCCTGGTTTCTTGTGAGCTCCACCCTATACACCTTCTTCTTTACTGATTTTAATCGATATACTCTTGCTATAATGAACCATACTCATAAATGTAACAGCTCTGCTGTATCCTGTAAATTCTTCCTTCCAGTGAATCAAGCCTGAGGGTGGTTTTCTGGGCCTCTGACAACCACGAGACACAAGATTTAACTTAGATTTTCATAAAATCTTGAGTTGAGAAAAAAAATTAAAAAAAAAAAAAACAGACTTGAAGAGTAGAACCCATTCCTTCTCTCTACTCCTCAAACCTTTTCTCAGGAACTGCTGTCATAATACATGTATGCTACGATGTTCTGTTTGAATTTAAGGATAAATATAATGCCCATCAGACAGAAGGCAGAAAACAATAAAAGAGAGAATTAGTACCTGACCAGAAGCTTCCAAAACTATTGTGTACTGATATGAGAAGCTAGGTAAATAAGAAACAAATGAAAGAGACCTGGAAGTTTACATCATCCATTAAAACAAAACAAAACAAAGCAACAACAGAACACTCTACATCATTTCTTTCTTAGAAAGCAGTTGATTGTGCAGTTTTGCATAAATTGTTTCTGTTAACTCCCCCTTTTGTTACCTCCTCTATGCGTCCCTTTATTTCTTTCTGAGGTTGGGTTGGCAAGATGTGAGTTAGAGTCACAAAACAAACATGATAAATTTCTGCCGCCCTGTGAAATTTGTTCAGTGTGGAGTTCTTTTGCTGTTGAGAATCCTAATGTTATGCTCAGGCACTCCTTTCCATCCATCAGATAGCATGCTGCCATCTGTAGAAGTGCCACAGTACTAAGATTTATGTGTTACTATTTAAGGAATTTAGGTTTGGCAACTTCATGCTGTTCATTTGGCCAAACAATAATATGCTAATTAACCTGCTTGACCTAAATTATACAGCACTTGAGGATGTGCAGCCAACCCAATTGTTCAATTGGCTGAGCTTTTCTGACCGTAAGGTTTTGCATATAAGGAGCTTTACATCATAAAACAAATGGTTAGTGGGCTGCTCCATTTCATCATCTGAGAGGGAATTATCTTCAGTTCACTAAAGGGAATTTATATTTCATTTGGTTTGTTATGATTATACCAATATTTCACAATTAATGTGCATCGGCAGAAACAAAAAAGTTTACTTTCTTTCCCAGAGCAACCCGTATTTTTTAGTTGGCTGAAACACCGATAAGGAAGTGTAGACATTTATATTTATTTGGCCTTAGATTGTGAAATTCGGTTTCAGACTGTATGAACACCCAGAAGCCATATGCAAAATTTTACATGCATGTGCTTTAAGTATTTTACTAAAAAAATTTTAAGGTCTCAGATTGGATTTGTGCCCCCCAAATAAAATTCAAAAATAATAATAGGTGGGACGCCTGGGTGGCTCAGCAGTTGAGGGTCTGCCTTCTGTTCAGGGCATGATCCCAGGGTCCCGGGATTGAGTCCATCTGGCTCTGTGGGAGGAGCCTGCTTCTCCCTCTGCCTGTGTCTCTGCCTCTCTCTGTGTGTCTCTCATGAATAAATAAATAAAATAAAATCTTTTAAAAAATAGTCATTAGGTATGCAAGACCATGATCCTTTTAACATTTTTAAATACTTTTTAAGGATTTTATTTATTTATTTATTTGAGAGCGAAAGGGAGAGAGCACACAAGGTGGGGCAGATGGAGAAACAGATGCAGGAGTCAATCCCAGGACCCTGGGACCATGACCTGAGTTGAAGGTAGACGCTTAGCCAACTGAACCACTCAGGTGCTCCAATGATCCTTTTAAAAATAACCTTACTTTGTAGGCTCATATATCTGGTTTTCTTATGGTTATTTGTATTGTAATGCGGAAAATCTTTAGCAGTCTCTCAGCAGTCTGCTACCTCAGCAGAATTAAAATAAATGAAGTTCTCTGATAGAAACAAATTAAAATAATACAGATATTGAAGAAAATTATTGCTTAGAAGCTCTTAAAGGGTTAAATTTTCTAGTACAGGTCAAAATAGTGCTAAAATTGCTCAGAACCCAAAGTATATAAAATCTCTTGATATTTTGATAACAGAAGAACAGGAAAACTTAGAAACATGGTAAAAGGAAAACATTCAGTAAGGAGAGGAAAAATTAAGAGGGAAAAAACATGGCAAATGGAATAGAATGTGGAAACATTTACAGGGAACCTTAAAAATGTGTAAATATTGTATGTATTTAATATATAGAGGTAACCAAAGGAGCTAGGTATATTGTCCTGTAAATCAGTGCTTCTCAAACTTCATAGATATGACCTGGGCCTCTTGTTAAAAATGCAGATTCTGACTCTATTGTTCTAGGTTGGAGCCTTTCATTCTCCATTGCCAGCAAGCTTCCAGATGATATCAATAATGTCTACAGACCAAACTTTAATTAGGAAATCTGTAAACTAAGATCACAGTTTACTAACTGCCTGAATTCCATAATCTAAAGTAAAATCAAAGCTGAGAGTTGTGCTAAGGGCAAAAGTTTTAAAAAGTCGTGCAAAGAGCAAAAGAAAATTATTGTATCTGTGCATTTGTCTTGAAAAGAAGCAAGAGTAAGTAAGTTTAGTAGAAGTTTAGTAGAAGAATGAAGTATTGTCTCGATGCTAATAAAATTATTTAAAATTATTACATTAAGGATGCTTCCCATCTTCACTAGTGTAGTATTGGTAAAGATGATAAGCATCTCTAATCAGTGTGATTGAATTAGTGTATATGGGAAATGTTATTTAAATGTTTCCAATAAAGTGACTAGTAAATGTACATATTGTTGACCTAATGCTTACTAAACAAGCATTGCTATAATAATAACAATAACAATAATAGAGGAGAAGCAGTATACCAAGCAGTATAGGTGGCTTGAAGTTCTGACCCATCTTCCTCAGACTCCTGCTCTCTTTTTCACTTAACTACTTCTATTAGTTTCTATTCATACACAGATTTCCTTACTGAAGTATAAGCAGAGAAATATATATTTTTATTATTTTCTCATAAAAGGTTGCATACTATTTATACTCTTCTACATTTTGCATTCTTCATATATACTATAATATGTACATCTTGTTGTATCATTATATGATATAGGATGCTTTTATTCTTTTTTATATTCAGATACCATGATGGTTTTTAAACCAGTTTCCTATTGATAGACTTTGAGGGTTTTCCCCCCACAATACATCATACCCAAGATATATTTTGCACATGTGCAAGTATACTACTGCAGGGAAACCCCCATAAGTGGGGATGTTGAGTCAAAATATACATACATTTGTAATTTTGATAAATACTGGAAAATTGTTTTCCATAGAGATTTCAAGCTGTGTTAGTTATTGATCATATATTTTCCCATAGCCTTGCCAACAGAGGATGTTAATAATTTCTTGGATTTCTGCTACATTCATAGGTGAAAAGACATTTATCTTTGCAGTTTAAATGAGATTTCCCATGTTATGAACTAAATTCTGCAACTTATATGATGGAGAATCACTTGAAATTCCTTTTTGATGAAAAAATTTGTTCATGTATTTTATGCATATTTCTATTGTGTTATCAGCCTTTTGTGGTTGATTTCTGAAGGCTGTTTAATGTATTAAAGAGATCAGCTTTTCTGATGTGAATTGCAAATATTTTTTACAGTTTAATATTCATTTATTCATTCAAGTTTTCACTGGCCTATTTTTTTCTTCTAGAAATTTTTAATTCTTATGAGACTATTTTATCAATCATTATTTTATGGGTTTTGGATTTTGTCTCAAAGCACGAAAGGCCTTCCCTACTAAAAGATTATAAAGGAATACTCACTTGTTTCCTTACATACATTTGTTTAGGTTATATATCTAAATATTTGATATATTTAAGATTTATCCTGGTTTATGATGTGGTTTTGGTGATACTATTTATTGAAAAACTGACCATTCCTTTACAAATTTGATATGGCAAATTTCCATATGTATATAATTTTTAGTCTAATTCTGTTTTGTTGTTTTTTTCCATACCTTTGATTGGTCAATTTGTAGATTGGTGCTATATTACTTCAAATGTTGAGACTATATCTTTATAGTCCTCATAGGTTTAGACCTCCTACTTGAATCTTTTACAAAAATACACTGACTATTCTTATTTATTTTTATAAGAATCTTAACATCTGCTTATATAGGTCTAAAGAAAGTAAATTTTTATTTGGATTAATTTTAAATGTGTAAAATAATTTATAAACAACAAATATTTATTTCATGCCAGATACTGTTCCAGTGCTGGGAATCTACAGTGGATAAAAAGAAAAAAAAAAAAAAACAAAAAACAAAAAACTTCACTGCCCTTAAAGAACTTACATTTTAGTGGTGGAATATAACCAATAGGAAAATAAAATGGGTAAATAGTACAATATATTAAAAATTGCCAGTGCTATAGAAGAAACTAAAGTAGGAAATGGGGATACAGAGGACTAGAATGTATATATGTATGTATCTAAAGTTGAGTATACTTATACAAAAAACACATTTTTCCATTTATACACCCTTATTTTGTGTCCATCAGTACCTGTTAATTGAGTACTTATTATGCACAAAGCTGTGTCTAATTGATGGAGATCAGCTGGGCTTAGGGAGCTCACATATGGTGATGGTAGAGAAATAATGAAGTATAATAAGCAAATGATAACATAAATTCAAGGTGAATATATGGGAAAACAAGACAGAGAAAGATAATAAAACCAGTGTGCATGTCTGTGTGTGTGTGTGTGTGTGTGTGTGTGTTGATGGAAATGAGGGGGCAGTGTAGATATATCTTATGATGCAATGTTTTTAAATTAAAAGTCAAATTATCCACATTAAGAAGATTATTCACCATGACCAAGTGGGATTTATCCCCAGGATGCAAGGCTGGTTCAACACTCGTAAAGCCATCAATGTGATTTATCATATCAGCAAGAGAAAAAACAAGAACCAGATGATCCTCTCAATAGGTGCAGAGAAAGCATTTGACAAAATACAGCATTCATTCCTGACCAAAACTCTTCAGGGTGTAGGAATAGAGAGAACATTCCTCAGCATCTTAAAAGCCATCTATGAAAATCCCACAGCGAATATCATTCTCAATGGGGAAACACCGGGAGACTTTCCCCTAAGATCAGGAACAAGACAGGGATGTCCACTCTCACCACTGCTATTCAACATAGTACAAGAAGTCCTAACCTCAGCAATCGGGCAAAAAAAGAAATAAAAGGTGTTCAAATTGGCAAAGAAGAAGTCAAACTCTCCCTCTTCACAGATGACATGATACTGTACATAAAAAACCCAAAAGACTCCACCCCAAGATTGCTAGAACTCATACAGCAATTCGGCAAGTGTGGCAGGATACAAAACCAATGCCCAGAAACCAGTGGCATTTCTATACACTAACGATGAGACTGAAGAAAGAGAAATTAAGGAGTCAATCCCATTTACAATTGCACCCAAAAACATAAGATAACTAGGAATAAACCTAACCAAGGAGGTAAAGGATCTATACCCTAAAAACTACAGAACACTTCTGAAAGAAATTGAGGAAGACACAAAGAGATGGAAAAATATTCCATGCTCATGGATTGGAAGAATTAATATTGTGAAAATGTCAATGTTACCCAGGGCAATTTACACATTTAATGCAATCTCTATCAAAATACCATGGAGTTTTTTTCAGAGAGTTGGAACAAATCATCTTAAGATTTGTGTGGAATCAGAAAAGACCCCGAATAGCCAGGGGAATATTAAAAAAGAAAACCAAAGACTGCAGCATCACAATGCCAGATTTCAGGTTGTGCTACAAAGCTGTGCTCATCAAGACAGTGTGGTACTGGCACCAAAACAGACACATGGATCAATGGAACAGAATAGAGAATCCAGAAGTAGACCCTCAACTCTATGGTCAATGAATACTCGACAAAGCAGGAAAGACCATCCACTGGAAGAAAGACAGTCCCTTCAATAAATGGTGCTGGGAACATTGGACATCCACATGCAGAAGAATGAAACTGGACCATTCTCTTACACCATACACAAAGATAAACTCAAAATGGATGAAAGATCTAAATGTGAGACAAGATTCCATCAAAATCCTAGAGGAGAACACAGGCAACACCCTTTTTGAACTTGGCCACAGTAACTTCTTGCAAGATACATCCACGAAGGCAAGAGAAACAAAAGCAAAAATGAACTATTGGGACTTCATCAAGATAAAAATCTTCTGCACAGCAAAAGAAACAGTCAAGAAAACTAAAAGACAATCTACAGAATGGGAGAGGATATTTGTAAATGACCTATCAGATAAAGGGCTAGTTTCCAAGATCTATAAAGAACTTAATTCAACTCAACAGCAAAGAAACCAACAATCCAATCGTGAAATGGGCAAAAGACATGAAGAGAAATCTCACAGAGGAAGACATAGACATGGCCAACAAGCACGTGAGAAAATGCTCTGCATCACTGGCCATCACAGAAATACAAATCAAAACCACAATGAGATACCACCTCACACCAGTGAGAATGGAGAAAATTAACAAGGCAGGAAACCACAAATGTTGGAGAGGATGTGGAGAAAGGGGAACCCTCCTGCACTGTTGGTGGGAATGTGAACTGGTGCAGCCACTCTGGAAAACTGTGTGGAGGTTCCTCAAAGAGTTAAAAATGGATCTGCTCTATGACCCAGCAATTGCATTGCTGGGGATTTACCCCAAAGATACAGATGCAGTGAAATGCCGAGATACCTGCACCCCATTGTTTATAGCAGCAATGTCCACAATAGCCAAACTGTGGAAGGAGCCTCGGTGTCCATCGAAAGATGAATGGATAGAGAAGATGTGGTTTATGTATACAATGGAATATTCCTCAGCCATTAGAAATGACAAATACCCACCATTTGCTTCAACGTGGATGGAACTGGAGGGTATTATGCTGAGTGAAAGGACAAACATTATATGGTCCCATTCATTTGGGGAATATAAATAATAGTGAAAGGGAATAGAGGGGAAGGGAGAAGAAATGGGTAGGAAATATCAGAAAGGGAGACAGAACATGAAGACTCCTAACTCTGGGAAATGAACTAGGGGTGGTGGAAGGGGAGGAGGGCGGGGGTCGGGGTGAAGGGGTGACGGGCACTGAGTGGGGCACTTGACGGGATGAGAACTGGGTGTTATTCTGTATGTTGGCAAATTGAACACCAATAAAAAATAAATTTATATTAAAAAAAAGAAGATGTGGTCTCTGTATACAATGGGATATTACTCAGCCATTAGAAATGGCAAATACCCACCATTTGCTTTGACGTGGATGGAACTGGAGGGTATTATGCTAAGTGAAGTAAGTCAATTGGAGAAGGACAAACATATGGTCTCACTCATTTGGGGAATATAAAAATTAGTGAAAATGAATAAAGGGTAAAGGAGAGAAAATGAGTGAAAATATCACTGAGGGTGGCAAAACATGAGAGACACCTAACTCTGGGAATTGAACAAGGGGTAGTGGAAGGGCAGGTGGGTGGGGGGGTTGGGGTGACTGGGTGATGGGCACTGAGGGGGGCACTTGGGATGAGCGCTGGGTATTGATTATGCTATATGTTGGCAAATTGAACTCCAATAAAAAAGTCAAACTATCCATTTTCATTTCTTCAATCTTTATTTCTTTCAAAAGTGTTTTAGAATAGTCTCCATATTGGTCTTGAATATGTCATGTCCAATTTGTATGAGCATTATATATTAGAGATAGAGACAAAGGCAGAAAGACTTGCTTTATCAGATATTAAGGCATATCTTAAAGTCACAATAATTAAGTAAGGTATTTGGTACACAGATAAAATCATTTATAGGATAAAATTCAGAGCCTGGATATACATCTCTATCTGGATGACATTCTGATATAAGACAGATCAGTTGAGTTAGGATAAAATTTTCTGTAAATGTACTGGGATAGGAGATGAGTCATAGAGAAGAAAACAAAAAGTTTCTCTATGTCCAACTATCCACAAATACCAATTCAAGACAGATACAGATTTCAGTATGAAAAGAAAGCCATAAAATTTCTAGAACACAATATGGAAGAAGCCATAACTTTTGATTAAGTAAAGATTTCTTAAATACTCAAGCAGTGCAAACTAAAATAGAACAGATTGAAAGCCTCAATTACACTAAAATCATTATAAAGAAAAAAGAAGTAAAATCCACATATTCAGACTATAACAGTATATTTAATTAATAAAAGCTAGAGAATCTAAAACATACAAAGAATCAATAACTTAAAAGCTAAATGACTAGAAGCATGTGCTAAAGCAAAAAAATGGAATTATAAAGAAAAGGGAATAAGAAATTCAGCTTCAGCAGTGACCACCAAATACAAATTTTACTATTTAAACTCCACAAGACGTCCAAATTTTAAAAATCTGAAAATCCTAAGTGTAGACAAAGATGAGAATCAACAGAAACTCTCATTTGTTACTGGGATAAAAGTAAATGGGAGACCTTGGAGCACAGTTCATTATTGCTGTATAGAATTAAACATGTATACATCTATGACATGATTTATTCTTTAGTTGTGATTATTTGGCAACAACATGAAAGCCTTCCGGAAAGCTTTAAAAGTACATTGAATTCCAGGACTTCATCAAAACCACATAATTCAAGACTCTTGGAGATGATGCCTAAACATTAGTATTTCTAAAGAGCTCTTAGCATGATTTTTATGTGCGGGTAGGTCTGAGAAATCTGCTTTAAAATCTCTCATATGTAAGTAACCCAAGAGATAAGAATGAGATTGTTCACAGCAACATTAGCAGAATATTATAATATTTTAATATATCAACTTGGATGTTCATAAACCACAGGGTTAAGTCAACTGACCTCAGTCATCCTACAGGATGCTGTAAAAAATGAATAAACTCAGTCATATAGGTCAACATAGATTAATTAAAGAAAATAAACTGTTGAATGATGTAGGGTACAGACCCCAGAAATCAGACTGACAGATGATTAGGAGATTGCTGTGGGGACGCTCTTGGGAACAATGCATGTAAGCAGTGAGGGAAGCAGGTTTGGAAGGAGAAAACTGTAATGCTGTCATAGGAGGCCTCAGCCAAGGCTGTGGAGCTTTGATTGGGATGGCCCTTCAGCACTGTCCCAACTGAAGCAAAGGGGCTGGACTTTTGTGCCCTACATCAAGCAGATTGGGCATTATCTTTATTAGGTGCTCATCTCTCTTTCAGCTGGGAACACTGTGTTCCACTGACCATCTCCATAACTTGTTGGGGGCCAGATACCCCTGTTGACACTCTGACAGTGCCACTCAATAAAATAATTATGCTTATTTTGCTTGTAATCATTGTTTAAGAGTCTCGTAATTACATAACCAAGATCTTTAATAGCATATTGTACCTTTAGCCCCTGGCTTGCAGAGAACATGATTCGAGTGCCCAAATTACTAGGACATTTCTTTCTTTTTTTTTTAAGATTTTATTTATGAGAGAGAGAGAGAGAGAGAGAAAGCAGGAATAGGGACAGAAAGAGAGGGGAATCAAGTTCCCCATTGGCAGGGAGCCCGATGAGGGGCTCAATCCCAGGACTCTGAGATCATGACCTGAGCCTAAGGCAGACACTTAACTGACTGAGTCACCCAAGTACCCCCCTCACTAGGACATTTCTTATTACTGTGATGAATAGAACATCCTCTGGGTTCTCTGGTGAGGTTTGTTTGTTTGTTTGTTTGTTTTTTAACTTTAAAATTCCCAATTCTCTGAGCCTTTTGGATCTCTTCAGCTACCATTTGCCATGGAAATTCTGGATTTCTACTTTCCTAATTTGAACCATTGCTTTTTGCAGGTGTTTCTGTGCAAATCTAGATGAATATTAACACTCTATTCCACGATCCTTGCCAGAGTGCAAATCTGTATCATGGGAGTATGCACCCATTTCAATGAACTCCAACTTTATATCCATCTCCTTTATTATAGAGCCTAAAAGATCTAGTCCCTATACACTCTCCCAGCTCCTGCTGGTTTGTGTTAGCTAGGTCTTACAGCTACTTTTGGATATAGTCCCTTTTTTCTCTTGGCAGACCCAGGCATTCCCTGTCCAGATTATGTTGTGAGTTGACCCTAGTGATTGGTTTGACAGCCAAGGAGGGAGAGAGAAGTGCATCTTGGGGGGTATATGTTGTCTTGCAGAGCAGAAGACCCCTCAATATCTCCAAACAAGAATGGAATACTTGTTTCTGACAGGAAAGACTGAGCCAGTTGCCGGTTCCAGAGTGTTCAGGAGAATCTGAGATTCCAGATATTTGAGTTCATTGACCCAGACATCCCATGCAAAGACTTTGCATCCCATCCCTTCCACATCAGAGACCTGATGTTCATATAGCAATCCTGCTGGTGTTGACTTTGACACCATATAGCAATCCCTCTGGTGTTGACTTCCATGGAGTTGTTACTCTTAGGGAATCCTCTGCCTAATTCTCAGCCTTTCTGCCCCCTCAGCTATAGGAAATCAGAGACCCTTTATACGCTGTAAAGAACTGCTTCTAGCTTTTACACTGTTTTTTTATATTAGTGATTTATAACTTTTAGCCTTATGTTATCTTCCTCCAGTGCACTGATGGGCCCTAGCAACAGTTATACTAGTCCATAGGCCTTACAATTTCTATTTTCCTTATACTTGTGTAACATTTGAGTTATTGCACCCACCAGTGAATTTCCTTCCTCTAGCATTTCATCCCAGTTCTCCACTGACAAAAGTCTAACAAATGCACCACAACCACACATCAGGGGCAACCAGTGCTCCACTTACTGGAAATTATGGAGCGTGCACTGACCTACTGCAGAATCTTAGTTGGTTTCCTAAGTCCACCACTGACACCAATATTATAGATTATGTTCCATGGGAAACAGACTTTGTGTGCATGTCCATTTATTAGGGATGTCAGTAAGATTGACACCTATTAGGCTTGAGAGAAGCCATATGGGGCAGAAGTAGAAGTTGACTTGCCATGCAGTTGCAACAGACACAATAGGGACATTTGTAGCTGAGATGTGTCTTCAGATATTCTATGCAAGACAAAAAGGCCAAGCATTTGTTCTTGTGTATCAGCCAGTCATTGAATTCAGGCTGCTTCTGGGAAGGGGTATAACTTGGTATGACAGTTTCCATTACCTGAGGGCCATTTCTGGTGGGGACAAGCTAGACACTAGCAGCCATGGCTCCTGGCCACTGCTGAGTCACTTGTCAGTCCTGACACCAAGCTGGGTGGCATACCACAATGTGGTAAAAATCATGTTAAAAATGATACAGTTTGTAAAATATGAGACTTTTATTTTTTGAAATGTGATGTAAGTTAAAAATTAAATTATCATCTATTTATGCATATACATACCAATGACATGGATATTCACAAAAATCACTTTGCTAGTTAATGGGATAGAAGGAACAATTGGTTGTCTGGGAGGGCACACAGGAGGTTAAAGGAAGGGATAGAGTTTATTTCTGAAGTTGAGTGATTGACACATGGGTATCCATTTTATTTTTCTTCTTTGACATGTATGTTTAAATGTTACATACTTTTATATTTTTATATCATATTTTCTTTTTCAAAGAAGAGGATAATGGAAGTATTGTAAATGATTGCTATCTTATTTAACATTAAACCTAAAATAAGTCAAGAGAATGATGTCAGTACCAAAAGTGTTAAAAAATGGATTCATAAAACCTCAGATGAGGGAGAGAGAGAATCCTGTCCTATCTGCATGATGCACTCACTGAGGTGATCTCAGTGGAGAAGAATTCTAAATTCAGCCGTAAATATCTTATCTAGAGCAAGAAACACTATATGGAAATTAGTGCTTCCTTCAAAGACTCTTAAAAATTTTTGTTATTTGGGAAAGTTTCAACCATGATATGTGGAGGTAGAATCAGGATCAATAGGAAAAGCAGAAATATAAGAGAGTTGGTCTTTCAATAGGAAGAAATTTTAAACCAAATACCCAAGATAGAATTTATTCATCGTGTATGTTTTCTGTTACTAGAAATGGGTGAAAATAAGCTGGCCCACTACATGGTCTGAATGTTATGGAGGTCATTTAAGAGTCAGAGGAGATACTCATTCCTTCATTAATTCAATAGGTATTTACTGAGCATCTGTGCAATGAATACCAGGCACCGTGTCAAATGCTGATAAATGCGAAATACATGGCTCCTGTCTTATTGTTCTCAAACTCTAGTTTTCATACTTTTAATGTCCTAAACATCTTTATTAAAATGAAACATAGACAGAACCACAATATAACAGAGATAAGGGGTTTGCAACCAATTCTAATGTGTGCGTTTTTCCCCCATCCCTACAAGAAATTCTCCAATACCAGCTGGGTGTCCCACAGTTCAATTCAAATTCTGCAACTCTCTACTGGGAAATAGCATCAGATCCCACAGGTGGAGGGCTCAGTGCCCCAAGACTGCCCTCCACTTTAAATAATAATTGCAAGTTTAGGTGCTTACCTGTGCTTCCGACTGACTGGCTGTCTATTAGAGGTTTCCACAACATCCTCCTTGGCTTTGATTAATTTGCTAGAGCACTTCACAGAACTCAGGACATGAGTTGACTCACTGGATTACTGATTTATTACAAAGGATATGAATCAACAGCCAGATGAATAGATATATAGGGCAGAGGTTCCAAGCAGAGGAACTTTTGTCCTTGTGGAGTTTGGAAGAGGTCTGATATCCTAACCTGGAAGCCCTCTGAACCCTGTCCATTTTGTGTTTTTATAGAGGCTTCATTACATAGACAGAATTGATTAAATCATTAGCCATTGGTGATTGGTTCAACCTCCAGCCCTTCTCTCCTCCCCAGAAATCAGCAGTTGGATTGAAAGTTCCAACCAAAGGTCTAATTATAGGGTTGGCTCCCCTGACAACCAGCCCCCACCATTCTGTGCTTTTCAAAAGTTACTTCATTAACATAAAACCTGTTATGGAAGAAAGGGGCTTGTTAAGAATAATAAGATATCCATTTCACCTTTATGATTCCCTAATGATTTTAGGACTGGATTCAAATGATCAAATATTATAACAAAAGATGTTCCCATTGCTCTTATCAAGGGTTTTGAGAGCTATGAGCCAGGAACTGTAGATGAAAACCAGATGTATATTTCTTATAAATCACAATGTCATGAGAGATAAATGTAAAACTATCTTGATTGACGTGGAGTCGGTGATCCAAGCATGATTCCTCAAATTAGGACTTCACAAATCTCTGTTTGAACTAAAACACTAGATACCATTTAAGATTTTTTTCTAGATGATGCAAAAGTTGTTATATAGCTGTGACATGCTCATTCCCAGAAAGTTTCATTACTTTTGAGTTGAATACCCATTGAGTTGAAATCCATGAGGATATCAAAATATATTTTCCATTTTGTTTAACTTCCTATGAAATGAAATATTTATACTCTTTGGTTGTAATTAATAAAAAATTTAAACAGATTAATGATAAATTTTTTCATTGGTCCTTTTACAAGTTGCATGATACATCTAAATTATTTTGACTAGTTGATTATTAAAAATTTGAAGATGATTTATTTGGAAATGGCAGTTTTAGCAATAAATATTTATTCTATATAGAGAAGAAATCTGTGCACATATCTTCCATTGTATTTGATAAAACATTTTGATACAGGTATAGAATAGATTGCATATAAATTTAACACTCTAATTAACATCTTTGTTGTATACTTGTTTATTTAACCATAACAAAAAAGTCACTCCTTATCATAATGTATGGATATTCTTATGTCATTTTCCTTGCTTTCCTCTACATCAGAGGAAACTTGGGATAATCTTTACATCTTGAAGCTTCAGGCCATAGGTAGAAAAGCATAGTTGTTTGAATGAATAACAGGAGCAACCAAGAGTCACCATGGAAACATGAGTGAATATTTCTATATAGACTCTAAGACTCCCAACTTGTATTTATGGTGGTATTGATTTATGATAATACTAATATTTATTGTTTTTGTCATATATAACAAAAATTAGATGTAAACCATGATAAAGTTGGCACCACAAATATGTCCAAAATATGACCTACAGTGTATGTATCCATCCAGTTGGCTAGCCATCTAACCATGCATGCAGTCAACACGTGTTTAGTAATTTCTGCTTTTACTAGGCACTATCCTACATCTTACAGATATCATAGTAAACAAGAGATAAAGCCTGTAAGCCCTGAAAACTTTGATATCCATAAGAATAATTTTAAAGTAAAATAAAATCAAACAACTCAATTATATGGTTTCCAATGGGGCTAAAAGCTCAGAATTAATGTAATTTTGGGTATGCTACATGTGCAGTGTTAAGCCATTTTATCTTTATCTTTCTTCCTAGCACCTCCAGATTTATTAATCCTAATTACCTATTTAAATACCTACCTACTTTTCAAAACCAGGGCTATTTGTGGCAAATACCTTTTTTCTTTTTCTGTTTCACACATGGCCCTAATGTTATATGTTAATATTTCTTCCCCTTATTTTCTAAGATGGTTTTTCTTTTTTGGTCCATTTTCCACAAAAATATGTAAGCCTATTTGTTTGAGATAGGAAGGGGTGTGGAGATCCTGGGGTTAATGAAGAGAAATACTTACCCCCAAGGCTGAATATAATGACAGCCCTTGGATAAACAATAAATAATGTTAAGAATTAGAACTGACAGCAGTCATTATTACTATGTGTAGAGTGCAACTTTACATAGATATTAATGGAATATGCACAGATTAAGGTGAATAATCTAGGATGCTTTCAATAGAAATTTGTAATATCTTATAATTTATTTATATTATTTTATATATTATTAGAATATTACATTTACATTATCATCCTTATTTTAAAAGCTGAAGAACTGAAACTCAGGAAGATTATCTAATTTGCCAGAGGCAACGCTGCTAAAAGTTGGAAGAGTTAGTACCCAAACTTATAACTACAAATCCTGATCTTTTTTTTTTTTTTTTTAATGGTAATCTTCCTCGTTTGAGGTCACAGAATGAAGACTTATTTATTTATTTATTTATTTATTTATTTATTTATTTATTTATTTGACAGAGGGAGAGCACAAGCAGGGGAGGAGCAGAGGGAGAGGGACTGGCAAATTCTTGGCTGAGCAGGGAGCCAGACACAGGGCTAGATCCCTGGTCCTTGAAATGGAGACCCGAGCCAAAGTCAGAAGGTTAATGGACTAGCCACCCAGGTGCCCCAAAAGACAATCTTTTCTTATACATTATCCCTTCCATCTATATTCTCTGCCTAGATTCTGAAACCCTCATTGGTATACATTCAAAATGAGGTATGTGTGGGAAATATCAGAAAGGGAGATAGAACATAAAGACTCCTAACTCTGGGAAATGAACTAGGGGTGGTAGAAGGGGAGGAGGGCGGGGGGTGGGGGTGAATGGGTGACGGGCACTGAGGGGGACACTTGACGGGATGAGCACTGGGTGTTATTCTGTATGTTGGTAAATTGAACACCAATAAAAAATAAATTTATTAAAAAAAAAAGAACTACTGTTCAGTGACCAGCTTAAATCCTATAGGTGGTATTGGTAAGTGTAGGGCATTTTATTCTAAGCTATTTTTATATACCAGGAATCATGTTTTACTTCCATATTTTGCAAGGGCTCTTTATAGTAATCTGAATTTGGATGACTGAAAGAATGCATGAGTTTTCTTAATAAGTCAGATAGTGTGACAATCAAAAAGAAATAAAATAATTTAGAGGCTGTCAAAAAGTTACCTTTCATTTATAGCTAGTGTATGCTCAGCAAATTAGATGGAGACAAGCATTTCTTTTGTCTTTCCTTAGCCATAAAAAAATAAACCCATAAAGGAAACTTCTACTGGGATTCAACCTTTCAGTACCCATCACTAAATAAAGTGGAGTAAGCTCAGAAGGAAATAAAGAAGAAATAGTTAATTATTTATAATGATGCATATTTTCACCTCACTAATTTCTGAAAGCCTAGTAATAGTGAAATATGGGAGTATTCTCTCTCTTACACACATACAGATGCACACAAAAACACATAAGAGACATGCAAATAAATAATGCCTTGCTATTGTATAAGCCACTAACATATACACCAAAGGCATAAACTCTTGAGTTTTAGAGGTTTACCTTTGGGACATACGGCTTTATGTCAACGATGAAATTTAAGAATGTTCTAACTCTACAAGGGTTACTTTTAAAATAGGGTTAACATTTGGGCAGATCACAAACTTTCCTCCAACATCATGCATTGAACTTCCAAGGGAAATAACTATTTAAGTAATTCCCAACAACATCATTTACTGGTACACTATAATTCTTCTATATTACTGAAGACAAATCATTTCCAGCCGTGTCTAATAAGAGAGTTACCCATCCATAATAGTTACAAAGTCTATTGATATCTTGCCATTTTATCTTCATTATTTAGAAATATACCCTCCACTAACTGAGCAAGGCCACCCCTGACCACAAAGGTTAACTTGTTTTTCTTAGAATAGAGTTAATGCAACCTATGAACTCATGATTCATATTTGTTAAGGAGAGAGATTGAGAGAGGCTGGCCAGTGACCAACTGTAATAAGACACAACTTACCATCAAGCCCACAGTTCACAGCTCGCTTTTGGAGGTAGTAAGGTAATTTTAATACTGATGATGTTATTACGGGAGGAAATATTTTCCTGACCTCCTTATTTCACAGGAGCTGATAGAATTGTTAGATGGATTCTCAAGCTGTAAGAAGTAGTCTTAGAAATAACTTTTCAGAATCCTTAGAGAGTTGATAAACTCTAAAACATATCAAGTCATATACATTATTATAATAACTATGAGCATTTAATATACCATATATGCCTGGAAGACAGTCCTTATATCATTTCAAAGCCTCTCTATGCATTTACTGATTGTGTGATTTTTGTATTATTCATTTGCATCTCCCTGTCTTTTTTGCTATTTCTGAAAATGAAGGCCACCTTTATAGGTAAGGATTTACCAACATTAGGAAAAGATGCTAAAATTTCCAGGGGTGGCTCAGTCAGTTGAGTGACTGACTTTTGATTTTGGCTCAGGTCATTATCTCAGGGTTAAAACCCCACTTCACCCGCCTCCACCACTACCACTCCTTGTTCAGCTTAAGTTTGCTTGGGATTCTCCCTCTGCCCCTCCCCTGCCCTTGCACATGCACACACATACTCTCTCTCTCTCAAATAAATAAATAGATCTTAAAAAAAAAAAAAGAAGATACTGAAAGTCCTAAGGAAGCTGTCACTGTCTCACCCCTTTTTAAAGTAAGAAATGCTGGTGTTACTGGAATGGATGTATAGATTGATAATGAAGCTACTTTAAGGGACTAAATAATTTACATATACAATTTATAAAGTCTTGTAAAGAATTTAACCATGTTACCTTATAATTACCTGTCTTAGCTTGATTCATTCTGAGTAAGTAAGGTTATTAGCTTTTCTTTAAAACGTTACTTTAATTCCATGGACATTTGCTTTGGTAATAACAAATGGAGAATTCGGAAGCACACACTCCTAATGCTGGTAATTGCTTGTTCTCTTCATGACTGAACTTTGTATTCTTGAATTTTTAATCTGGTATTCCAGGATTTTTTTTTTGACATTTGAAATTATGAGTGTCAAGAAAAAATGACCTATGTGACCATAAGTATAAACTGTAAAATCCTTAAATTTATTTTAAACGATCATATTTTGGACTGTAAGTCTGACTCCGCATCCAGCAGTCCAGGAGAGTTGACTGTGGCCTGTAAGCATCACTGGTGTGGCAGTCACCTCCTTATCAGAAGTGAGGCATGCTGGAAACACAGCTCCAGGTCAATTGTCAGAATATACAGAAATCAATGCTGGTATCCCAAGGAAGAAAAAAATACTCTTTTTTTGAAACTACTAAGTTTCAATGCATATACTTGACAGCATATTGCATAGATCAGAATCTTTATCACTACTGTTGTTTGCTTCAACTATCAAGTACCTGAATATAAGATATTTGCAACTACTCATCAAGCAGGCTTCCTGTCACCAATCTCCCATAGTACAAATAACTGCCAATTCTTTTGGGCAGGAGAACTCATGGCAGAAGAGCTTTGTTATTAATATTATTTGTGAAACTACAAATTTCAATAACCATGAGGATCATTCTTCATGAAAATATTAGGACAACGATAAACATTAAGATATATCTTTCTATCCATAAAACCATGATTTTTTTTGTTTTTCTTCAAAAATTATGAATTTTGTAATTAAGACATAGGCCAAGCCACTCAAATGTACTTAGATAACAGGTGATGTTTGATTGACCTTAATAGTTAATTATTCCCACAAAATACCTTCTTGTGAGAGAACTTTCTACATATGTCTGGTGTATATCCATATGTACGGTGTAGAACAGAGGACTGTTTTCATATTCACCCTTGTATAGGAAAATTTAATCAATAGGACTTGAGATATTAAGATTTTGTTTTTGAAAAGTAAGGAAAATAAATACTGGGAAACACATGAAAATAGTAGTTCTGGTAAAACATTCTTCAACACCATTAGGTCTTTGGCTTATATGACCAAGATATTTCTTATTAAATCTAAAATTCACGTATGAGGTTTTATAAAATACTTTCCAAACTTCAAAAATTATCAAACTCATTTAAGTCTTTTTCTTTCTGTAGCTTCAACATGAATATTTTTCATTTTATTGTGAGGAAAACTAGTGTTAAAAATTTCCATTTCTTTGAGATAAATTCAAAGATAAAAGATTTTGCTGTAATCTCTTAAAGGTTGTCTGATTCAGCATAATAGGTTTCACTAAAATAGAAACCTATTTTCATTGCTTAACGTTTACATATGTATATGTCTTATCTTCTCAATAAGGTTAAACTTCAGGAGAATGGGGCCTATGACTTACCTTAATGCATCTGCGGTAAGTCAGTTAGGGACCAAGTAGCAGAGGTTAATGGTTGTGTTAGAAGCTGCTGATGCCCTTCCCAGGTCCTGTTGAGTGCGAGGAGGCACCCACTCTCAGCTGCTGAGGTGTCTGCTGCTGAGGGCACTCTGCTGTACCCATCTCTGGAGGGTGGTCTTGGGCATTGGGAGATGCCTTGCCTGATGATCCCTGAGAGGTCAAGCATCACACCCTGGGGATGTACTAGTTTACCCTCCCTGTGTCAGGCAGTACAACAGTGGTGCAAGCCATGCTCCAGAGCTTCCTGTGGGACCACACTGATCTTCATTTCTCCTAAACCCACATCCTTTTCCTAGCTTCTTCCCCCGGCTATCCTGTTTTTCTCATTTGCTTATCAATTTCTTTTGAGAGTAAATCGGAGTCATTATTAACTCTGTATTCCCTACTATAAATGTGAGTAATTTTTGAAAACATTTTAAAAAATGAAAGCAGGGGTATGAGGATATGAAGCATCTAGAACAGAAGCATGGGTTTAAGGTGGACAAAGGTTGAAATCAGTATATAGGCTTTTTAGCTTTTCTGAAGTTAATGCTATTTTTCATTTGCTCATCTGTGTAACCCTCTTTTCTCTTACTGTGTAATAATAATAATTAAGACATAAATAGAGCGTACTTATGCTTATTATTCCCAGTGGTGGCCACATAAATAATTTTGGAGTTTTTCTGTTGGTTAGAACCTAGGATAGTAAAATGTCCATTATTTTCCTGAGAGTGCAATTCTCTGATATTTCCCAGAAGATGCTGTGTGAGCAGGCTGTAGTTGTCTGGAATTGGCAGATTGTATATTTAGAGGAGGCCACTTTGGAAGCTACATTAACTCCTTCAGGCCTTTAGGGTAGTACTTAGTATAATGTAGGGCCAGTCTTGGCCAGTTCCAAACTGGTGAATTACTCTAAATGATACACTAGAGCCTTGCATGAGTTAACATAACTTCCAAACATGTGACCTCAATGAGCAAGCAGCTCATGCCTAGGAAGATCCGGGCACAGTGCATGCAGGTGATAGGATCCAGGGTGGGACAGCGTTGGGTAGCTCTTTTTAAGCCCTGAGTGTTTGGGGCAGGCTTCATTTCCAGGCTACTCCTTCCTTTGCACCACGGAGGTTAATTGTAGTGAATGATAATCCCAGAGTCTGAGGGGATTAATGGTGTCTCCATTTGCTTAGAAATAGATGAGACACTGGCATAGTCTGTATCTGTGATCTCAAAAAAGAGATTAGTTATTTCCAGTCTTGAAACAAAATCCAGTGTATCCTGAATCTTAATGCATAGCATTTGTATTAACTTGCTAGGGCTGCCATAACAAAGTACTACAAGCTGAGTGGCTTAAATAACAGATATTTATTGTCTCACAATTCCAGAGGCCTGCTCTTTGAGATCAAGATGTCAGCAGGGTTAATTCCTTCTGAGAGATGTGAGGAAAATCTATCCCATGCCTCTCCCCTCACTTCCACCCTTTTGCTGACAATCTGGTGTTCCCATGGCGTAGGAAAGCATCACCTTTACTCTTGCCTTCATGGTTGCGTGGTATTCTTTCAGTGCCTATCTATCTCCACATTTCCTATTTTTTATGATGCAGGCATAATATTAGAGCCTTCCCTAATTATTTCATTTTAACTTGATGACCTTTGTACAGACCTATCTATAAATAAGGCACATTCCGAGGTATTGGGGTTAGTACATACCACATACAAATTTTGGGAGGGCCTAATTCAATCCATAATATAATTATTAGAACATGCTTTTTTGTTGGGGGATGTTATAATTTGAAGTCACAAGCTTCAAAGAAATTCACTAATTAAGGATACATCTGGCATAACAGATGGAAGACCAGTAAACTGAGGAACAATACATTGATGAGAGAAGTTAAATAATATCTAAGCACATAGATATCCATATCCATAGAGTAGATGACTTAATGTTGCTAAAATGTCACTTTTTCCCAAATTGATGTACAAACGTAATACAATTCCAGTTTTAAAGAAATCACAACTCAAATCCCAGCATGTTCTTTTATAGAAATGGTGAACTGATTCTAAAACTCATATGGAAATGCCAAAGACCTAGAATAGTCAAATCAAATTTGAAACAAATAATAAAGTTGGAGAATTTGAACTTATACAACAAGAAAAAATCAGTAAGATAACAAGATATAAAATTACCACAAATCAAATATTTTTGTATTCATCGTTAAGAGTCAGAAGCTATGATGGAAGATATCACCCTATTTATAATAACCACAAAAAGTAAAAATAGTATGTTTACTTTGAGTATATTTAGTAAGAAACACACAAAACCTACATAAAATAAAATCAGGGTAAACAAAATAATAAAAACAAAATCTAAAACCTTAAAAACACTAGTAAATGATACAAAGTGGTTCTGAAATTAAATGAATTGACAAATTCACTCATAGGTTTACAGCTAACAGGTATACTTTGAAAATAATGTTCACAGCAGCATTATTTGCAATGCCTTTTATTTTTATTTTTTTGGTTTTATTTATTTATTTGTGAGAGACAGAGAGAGAGAGAGAGAGGCAGAGACACAGGCAGAGGGAGCCCGACGTGGGACTCGATCCTGGGTCTCCAGGATCACGTCTTGGGCAGAAGGCAGGTGCTAAATCGCTGAGCCATGGGGCTGCCCACAATACCTTTTAAATACAAACCATCCAAATATCTAAGAACAACAGAATAGATATTAAATTGTGACATTCATCTGAAACTATTATACAGCACCGAAAGTGAATGAAATGTAGTTATCCAGAGTATGAATCCACCTGAGAAATAAAAGGTTGAGTAATCAAATATAGGAACAAACAGGTTTAGGATGTATGATTCCTTTTATTTATATATATTGTTCAAAAAATCAGACAAAGCTAAAATAAAAACACTTTTTAAGGGTGCACATTTAGCTCATAGACTGTAAACAAATTAAGAAAATAAATACCATGCAAGTGAGGATGGTGAGTAATTCTATGGGGCCTATGAATAGTTAGTAATTTGTGAAAAGCAATGAGGATGGTGACAAATGAATGTTCTGTTTTTTTTTTTTTATTTAGATGATGATAACTTGTCTATAATATTTGGAATTAAATCACTGTTTTTTTAATAGCTCCATTATATTTTGAAATAAAAATATAAAAATAAATTTCAATATAGTCTTCTCACATCCCAGGGGATCATCTCATGTGCTTCCTGAATTATGACAACTTGCTCTGAAGATGAATGAATTAGACAATAGACAATGGTAACCAAATTTGTATAGAAATGTGCATTTTATCAAGATGATTCTGTTTAAGACAAATGCAATCTGTCTTTATGATAATGATCTTTTATTGCATCATTTAGCCTTTCTTTATAGTAGGGACTTCTGTTTCTTCTTAAAAATAAGTAGAGTCTTAGGAGAGTGTATAATATTAAGAAATAGTCAAAATGAAATCAATATCTTTTAAAATAGCACTGATTTTTATTTTAATATATCTGAAGAGTAAAAAGAAGAGTAAAAAGTATGTAGATGTAATATACTTGAAACTTAGGTATTTACATTTAGGTATTAAAGAATTAAGTTGATCTCACTCTTCACTATTAGCGCAGTAATATCGTTGGTCTGTGGAAGCACCCTGGCTTATTTTGCTTTATGTAATTTAATTTAATTTGATGTATTACCATTTACCTTCAGCCCTCAATTTGATTGCTATCCTGTTATTTATTTATTATTTTGGATCCAAAGAATGATACCTTATTATTAATTTTATTATTCACAATGTTTTCTAGCAGGAGATTTTATGATAAGGAAAATAATTTCTAGCATTATATGTGAGTGAGGATCTGTATATCCATGTACTTTTGCCACTGCAAAGTTCCCTAATATTTTCCTTCTTTCTCTCCTGTTTCTTATATCTTGCACACCCTGACCTGTGATCTTCCTAGGTGATGATTTTCTAGTCAAACATAGGGATTTGGCTCCTGGATAGTGTGGGTGATACGATGGAAAGAATTTTTACCTGAGAATCAAAGACCTAGGTTGTAATTCTGAATATGCCAATAATTTACTGTGAGAATTTGCGCAAAGCAGTTTCTTATTTTGGACCTGTTTCCTAATTCTTCTTATAAACTGGTTGTTCTAAAAAGTCTATTCCATGGTAGTTTCCAGATGTTAGGTTTTAAAAAACAGTTAAGATCACTAAAATGTATAGACTAGAATAGTATTGGCAGTTTATAAAATTTTGCCAACTGAAAATATTTTTTTTCCAAAAAATATGCCCTCCACCAGGATTCAAACCTGTAACTCTACCTAAAAAAAAAAAAAAAAAAAATCTATTTATTTGAGAGAGGGAGAGAGAGAAAGAGAGAGAGTGCACACACACGAGGGTGAGGATGGGAGTGGGGAGCAGGGGGAGAGGAAGTGAAGCAGGCTCTCCACTGAGCAGGGACCCTACCCCCCAACATCCAGACGTGAGCTGAAGGCAGATGCTTAACTAACTGAACCCCCCAGGTGCCCCTGTATCTCCACTTCTGCCTTCTATTCATCTGTATTCATCCATTTAGCAACCTATCCAACATTCACGACTCAGAGTTCTACAGGTTCCTAACACATGATCTGCCCCAAACTAAATTCGATTTCTTCACCTATGAAGTAGTTCCTCCTCCTGTGTCTGTATTTAATTAATAATACTGCCATTTTACTTCTCCAGGTTGAAATGTTCAGGTCTTTGGCTTTTCCTTTCTTTTACCATCTGTTGAAAACTTCAACCAGTCATAAAATCCCCTTCATTTGAAATAAAATATATCCCTCATGCCTCCTCACTGGCACTGCCTTCACCTTCCCCCTGAACATTTTTCTGCCCCATGTGGTGGCAACTTCCAGATTGTTTCTAAAACTCCCACTTACTCCTCCTCAGGTGCATTTCTAAGCTGTCATTTTTTCTGAAGATAGGGTATGATCACATCACTCATATGCCTAAATTTTATGCTGACAAATCAGTAAGAATTAATATCCAAACTCTGTTGAGTCAACTAAATCTTTCAAAGTAGTTTCCTAATTTACCTTTCTGGTTTTAATTACCAGTTTTCTGAAGGACACCACGTATCTTTCCTGTATCAAATATTTTCTCATCGTCCAAACACACTGTCACCACCCCATGTCTTGTTCATTCTTCTAAGAAATATGTTTTTCTCCTTCCTTCCCTGATAAACTTTACCTTGTTCAATAGACCTTTAGGTCCTCTAAAGGAGGATTAATCCTTCCCTCCTTTAGGCTTCATTTGCATTTAGTTCTGTACTGTTTAGGGGGAAAGAATAATATTTTAGTCATCACCATGCCAAGAGCCTTGTATCATGTCTAGAGAATCAGATGAATTAAAAAATATATTGATGTAAAATAATCATTGTTGGCTTTCACATTTAAAAGAGTGGGGCTGAATATTAAGGTGTATGAAGTGAGTTAAATAAGTATTGGCCAGTGTTGCATCCATTGTATTCAGCATAGTTCTTGTCACATTGTATATGCACAGTAAATATTTTTGAGCAAATGGATTACTAAATGAGCATGTATTTTGAGCATGACATAATATGGAAATACTTAAAGACAGATGACTTGGAGGGCTCTGAGAAAACCCTTTGTCCTCAAATCCCACACCCAGAACCAGACAGGAAGGCCTACCGACAAAACTCTAATGTTGACAACTATGTTCTAGCACTCCATATTGTTTGGATCCTCATTTGATAAAATTATCAATCAGAAGTTTTCCACGTAGGGTGATTGAGGCAGACATGTCACATATGTGGGGACCATAAATATCTTTCCAAAGATGCCTGGGGGATCCTTACGCATATCAAAGATTAGTGATCACAATCTAAGGGACTAGGGTGAGAAAAGTGTCCCAATGGCTGATGTAAATCCCAAAGAATGTATTTTCCTCTAATAAGTTCTGGAGTTTCTCAAATGTCAACAAAGCTTTGAATATATTTAACTTGAATGAAAGGAGCAATAAAATATCTCTCCTATTGTTTATAGAACACTTGCAGTGAAATGATTATCCTCTAGTTTCTGAGGTTCCACACTTATAAAAATTCAAATTTTACATGGGATTGAGAGTTTGGCAGAGAATTTTTTTAGGTAGAAGTAAAACAAAACATCCACAGAAATAGCGGGTTTATACACAAACTCTAGAATATTGTTGATGCCTTTTTGCAGTTAATAACATTTGTCTTTAATAACCAATTAATAGTTTATCAATAACCATTGTTTTAAGTGTGAGCATGGAAGGAATTAAATATATTAAAATATTTAAAATTTCTCTAATATATCATGCTTTCTTTTGAAGAAATATAGGAGAATTTTCTCAGCCAATTAAGAAGTAAATCATAATGTCCGCAGAAAGAAATCACTTTTTAGGTTGTCACCTAGTTTAAGGGCAGGATAATATAGTGTAGTTTGAACCTAAGATATTCACTTCATTTGAAAATTTACTTTCCAAAAAAATTTCTTTGGAAATTTTGAAAACTGGTTTAAGGAGGCTTCATGCAAGACCTAAGATTGTTCTACCTATAAACTTTCCCTTACTAGAAAAAAGAGAAAAGAATATTGCAAGCTCCCTAAAGTCTTAATAGCTAAAGCTTTTGTCCTAACTTTGGTGGAAGTAGACATGACATAATATTTCCAAATTACTTACTTTGATCTAGATTGTAATTAACCAACTTTAATAAATACTTTTTCTTGGGTTCTTGGTGACTCAGTTGGTTAAGCATCTGCCTTCAGCTCAGGTCATGATCTCAGGGTCCTAGGATCAAGCCCAACATAGGGCTCCCTGAGCGGGGAGTCTGCTTCTCCTGCTCCTTCTGCCCCCACTCCCCAGCCCTTTCTCTCAATGCTCTCTCTGTCTCTTTCATAAATAAATAAATAAATAAATAAATAAATAAATAAATAAATAAAATCTTTTAAAAATAAAAAAAATACATAAATTCTTTTTCTTTGTTATGATGTCTTCCTGAGTCCATCTTTCTAGGATCTCAAATTGAAGAGAAACAAATAAAAATTATTCACATTCATTTTATTCAAGGGGCTTGATTTTTCTTGTCTGAAAATTAGTGAAAGTTTATAAGTAGAAGAAAGTTGCTTCTTCCTCTGGAGAGTTTTGCAAGACACTGAATAAGATATTTCAATTCACAAAGACAGATTGAACATTTTCAATGTGGACTCTCTGTGCTAAATGCTGTAGATAATCCCTGGCTTTTTAACTGTTTATGTTTTTTCAAATGAGAAAACTGCATTCTGAGAAATTTTTATCCAAGTCTACAAGGAGAGCTTTGGGACTCTGAGCGAGAATCAGTCTCAAAATTGTTTCCTGACTCTCGGTCCTATATTTTGCACACCTCTGAAAATTATATTTCAGTGAATTTTCTCATCATTTCTATACCAGAATCCCTTGATAACTAACTGTTGAATTTCTATCATCAAATCTTCATTCAGAGAGTTATAGAAGAATCAAGATTAGAAATGATGTTGCAGATCATTTGTTCCAAGCATGCCTCTTCTGAACTAAGCTGAAAAAAATAATAAGGCTGTGTTACTTTTTTAACCCCATACAAAAAAAAAGAAACCAAAAAGAAAAATGCTACATTATCTCTTGGAATGGCTTCTCTGTAGCAGACATTTCCATAGTAGGAGTTTTTCATAACCTTTTTTCAAGAGCTATTTTCAAAGGGAGAGAGGGAGGAATATGAAAGTACCGGGAAAGACATACCAGGGAAGATAATAACTGGAGGTAAGAAGGCATAGAGAGTATTGAAAGTAAATGTCATCAACATGTATTTCCACTATATTTTTTTTTTTGCAAAATCGTTTCTAAACTTAAATCTCCGACCTAGGATCTGTTTTGTTTTGTTCTAACCAAGTTTCCTTATCTGCACATTGACTAAAGTTGGCTCTCATTCTATAACATTTGTTGAATATTTTACACTGCTTTTGAGGTGGCAAGGACTTCTTTGTGTAAGGAGAATTAAGAATTGCCTTATGCAGGTAGTAATAATAATATATAACTGCCTATGGCTATAAGCATTCATTCTACCGAGCTATTTATAGCCGGATTCTAAATGCAACTGGTGACTATCTCAATTTTTAGATGAAAGTTGTATAAATACTTCAAGACTAATATGGAGTTCTGATATCCAGCCAGAAAATATGAAAAGGGTAGTGAAAGGGAATAAAGGGGAAAGGAGAAAAAATGAGTGGGAAATATCAGAAAGGAAGACAGAACATGAAAGACTCCTAACTCTGGGAAACGAACTAGGGGTGGTGGAAGGGGAGGTGGGCGGGGGAGTGGGGGTGACTGGGTGATGGGCACTGAGGTGGGCACTTGACGGGATGAGCACTGGGTGTTATTCTATAAGTTGGCAATTTAAACACCAATAAAAAATAAATTCATATAAAAAAAAGAAAATATGGAAGGGGAAAACCACAAGATGTAAGGAAAGTCATGCTAGCCTCTAGAGTGCTTTATTAACAAGAATCAATTCCTAAAGTGTATATTTAAAAAAGCAAACAATTGTGGAGACAAGACTGGTTTTGGAAAAGAGAATTCAGCTGTGAAAGTAGCAACAACTTCATGTAATTTAGTGCTCATTTTCCTTCACAAAATACCTCATAACATGTATAACTATCCTTATTTTGTAAAAGGGGAAAGGCATTTTAGAGTGATGTATTAAATTATCTGTCAAAGTTGCTAAGTTGGTAAAAAAGTAAGCCACTGCTGGTCAGAAGCCAATTAGATTTTGAATTTAGATATTCTGATTCTAAATCTGATGATCTTTGCACTATATGGAAATGAAGGTCTTAATATATTCTTTGGAAGATAAAGTAACAGAGACCAGACTTATCTTCCATTTGAAACAATAAAAAATAGAAAGAGTATACATAACTATGATTGTTAGACATTAGACATCAGAAGGGTGATCCCTGAGGGAGAGGAGACAAAGAGGTGAGTCTCTGATTGGCTCTGGTTACTGCCGCTTCATGGACTCACTGAGTTGAGGAAAGGAGGAGGGACTAAGTGATTTAAATTTGCCCAGCAGAGTACCAAGTGACAGAGAGAAAGAGAAAGAGGGAGAGAGAGAGAGAGAGAGAAGTATGAGGGTGAGGATCTGAGCATCTACAAAGTTTCCCTTTTGTCTTTAGCTGAGTACTGATCGATTGCACGTGAGACAACTATCCAAGGCTGGAGAAGAATATGCAAAAGGACTAGAGGAAACAATTTACAGAAGTCACCAAGAGTGGCAATAGTTCTTGTTTGCATCATTCAGAGGGGTTGCGATTTTTGTAATTAAAGGACTTGGGTTAAAGTACACAGAAGTAAATTGCCTCCGTAATGCAGCAAAACTAGCTCTGGACTAAGATCATGTCTGGTCCAACCAAAAGGAGTATAAGAGCAAGCTTTGAAAGGATCAAACTGTTTCCAAGTAAGTCTACCACACTCCTGAATAAAGATGAAGAATATTTACAGGAATATAAAAATATGCAGGGTCCAAAAAAAGGTAGAATTCACAGTGTTTGACTTCTGATCCAAAGTTACTAGGCATGCAAAGAAGCAGAAAAATATGATGCGTAATAGGATGGGAAAAAATCAATCAGTAGAAACAAACCTGTGAAAGGTACAGATGATAGAATTAGGACAAGAATATTAGAGCAGCTATTATACTCATATGGTGTATATGTAAGAAAGAAGAAAGATTATGCATGTTAAGTAGAGATATAAAGGATATGATAAAGCCCAAGTTAAGCTTCTAGAGATGAAAACTACAATGTCAGAGATGACAAATACTCTGATGGGTATAACAACAGGTCAGACACATAGAGCAGGGAAGTTGATATCAGGACTAGCAACTATCTACATTGAAACACAGAAAAGAAACTAAGAAAATGAACCCAGCAACAACTAGAGGAGAGTTTCGGAGAGGTTTATGTACATGTAATTGCAGTCCATCTAAGAGAGGAAAGAGAGAGAAAAGATATAATGACCAAATGCTTTAATTCTCCAAATTTGATGAAAGCTGAAAACTTCCTAATAAATTCAACACATCATAAGCACAAGAAATATGAAGTAAAGCACACTAAGGCACATCAAAGTCAAATTGCTTAAAATTAGCCATTAGGGAAAAAAATTAAAAGCAGTTGGAAAAAAAAGTCAGAAGAATATAATATGTAAGGAAGAATAAAGATAATGACAGGAGTAATATCTTTAGAGTTGCTGAAAAGCAGAAAGAAAATCTTTGCATCTTGCATTCTTTATCCAATAAAAATGGATTCTTTTTTTTAAGATAAGATCTTGTTTTCTTGTCATGTTAGGAACTTTAACATGTATATTTTTAAGTTAGACTCTGCCTTAGTTTTGCTGTGGGGAACTTTATGGATGCTGGGCCTAGGATATATTGTTTTGTTTTTGTTAAGATTTTATTTTATTTTATCTTATTTTATTTAGTGGGGGAGAGAGGGTGACAGAGTGCATAAGCTGGGGGGAAGGGCAGAGGCAGAGAAAGAAGCAGGCTCTCTGCTGAGGAGGGAGCCTGATCTGATGATGCAGGGCTGGATTCCTGGACCCAGGGACAGACATTTGACCAACTGAGCCACTCAGGTGCCCTAGTAGGAATATTTTTCAAAAATAAAACAGGAATGGTTTTTTTTCACTCCTACAAAAACTGAAGGAACTCATCACCATTAAATCTATACCAAAGGAACTATTAAAAGAGATTCTTCAGGCAGAAGGAAAGTGACACGAGATGACAATGGAGATCTACATATAGAAATGGGAAGAAAGGAAGAAGAAAGAAGAAAGAAGAAGAAGAAGAAGAAGAAGAAGAAGAAGAAGAAGAAGAAGAAAGAGGAGGAGGAGGAGGAGGAGGAGGAGGAGGAGGAGGAGGAGGAGGAGGAGGAGGAGGAGGAGGAGAAAGAAGAAGTAGTAGTAGTTCAGGCAGCCCGGGTGGCTCAGCGGTTTAGCGCCGCCTTCAGCCCAGGGCGTGATCCTGGAGACCTGGGATCCAGTTCCACATCAGGCTCCCTGCATGGAGCCTGCTTCTCCCTCTGCTTGTGTCTCTGCCTCTCTCTCTGTGTCTCTCATGAATAAATAAATAAATGCTTTAAAATTTTTTTAAAAAAGAAAAGTTCTAGAAATGGTAAATACGTAGATAAATAAAAAGTCATTTAAAATGTATAATATCTAAAAATAATCACTGTTTCAAATAAAAATAATAATAATGGATTGTTGGGTTTATAACACATGTAAAAATATCTGACAATAAGAACAAAAAGGCAGAGTGAAGGGTTTTTTCCATGGTGAGCGCTGCAGTATTACTTGAATATAGCACTAGATACACTAAAAAATATAAATGCTAAAGCAACTGCTAAAAATACAATAATTTGACCAATAAACCAGTTGACATTAAATGAACTCAGGAATTATACTCAATAAAGATTGGATTTTAAAAAGTACAGATTGGCTAAAAAGCAAGATTCAAGAATATACTGCTTAAAAGAAAGCCAATTTATTTATTTTTTTTTTAAATTTTTTATTGGAGTTCGATATGCCAACATATAGCATAACACCCAGTGCTCATCCCATCAAGTGCCCCACTCAGTGCCTGTCACCCAGTCACCCCAATTCCCCGCCCACCACCCCTTCCATTACCCCTTGTTCGTTTCCCACAGTTAGGAGTCTCTCATGTTTTGTCACCCTCTCTGATATTTCCCACTCATTTTCTATCCTTTTCCCTTTATTCCCTTTCACTATTATTTATATTCCCCAAATGAATGAGAACATACACTGTTTGTCCTTCTCCGATTGACTCATTTCACTCAGCATAATACCTTCCAGTTCCATCCACGTTGAAGCAAATGGTGGGTATTTGTCGTTTCTAATGGCTGAGTAACATTCCATTGTATACAGAGACCACATCTTCTTTATCCATTCATCTTTCGATGGACACCGAGGCTCCTTCCACAGTTTGGCTATTGTGGACATTGCTGCTATAAACATCGGGGTGCAGGTGTCCCGGCGTTTCACTGCATCTGTATCTTTGGGGTATATCTCCACCAGTGCAATTGCTGGGTCATGGAGCGGATCCATTGTTAACTCTTTGAGGAACCTCCACACAGTTTTCCAGAGTGGCTGCACCAGTTCACATTCCCACCAACAGTGCAGGAGGGTTCCCTTTTCTCCGCATCCTCTCCAACATTTGTTTCCTGCCTTGTTAATGTTCCCCATTCTCACTGGTGTGAGGTGGTATCTCATTGTGGTTTTGATTTGTATTTCCCTGATGGCAAGTGATGCAGAGCATTTTCTCATGTGCATGTTGGCCATGTCTATGTCTTCCTCTATGAGATTTCTGTTCATGTCTTTTGCCCATTTGATGATTGGATTGTTTCTTTGCTGATGAGTTGAATAAAGTCTTTATAGATCTTGGATACCAGCCCTTTATCTGATAGGTCATTTGCAAATATCTTCTCCCATTCTGTAGGTTGTCTTTTAGTTTTGTTGACTGTAAGAAACCCAATTTAAATGGAAAAACACAAATAGGTTAACTATTCAAGGATGGAAGAGAATATACCACACTAACACTGAGCAAAATGTGAGCATGAGCAAAATGTGATGATCAAAGTGGATTTCAGATCAAAGAATAAAATCAGGAGTAAAGAGTCACTTCCTAATGGTAAAGGAGTCAATTTATCAAAGGAGCACGAGCACTTTGAATATTTTTTAACTAACAGCAGTTTCAAAGTGCAGGAAGCAAGAACTTATAGAAGAACAAGAAGAAATAGATACAGTCATGGGACACCTGGGTGGCTCAGTGGTTGAGCATCTGCCTTCAGCTCAGAGTGTGATCCTGGGGTCCTAGAATTGAGTCCCTCACCGGGCCCCTTGCAGGGAGCCTGCTTCTCCCTCTGCCTTTTCTCTGCTTCTCTCCGTGTTTCTCATGAATAAGTAAATAAAATCTTTTTTAAAAAAGAAATAGATACAGTCATAATTACAGTGAGATACTGTAACACTTCTCATTAGAAACATTAGTAATCAACTTTACCTAACTGATATATTTACAGAATATTTCACCCCCAGGGACAGATCACATATTCTTTTCAAGTACTTTTGGAATATTTATCAACTTAGACATATTCTGGGCCAGAAAATAACCCACAATAAATTTTAAAAGGTCTCAACATATAAAATATATTTTATGACCAAATGGAATGGAATTAGAAATCAATAATAGAAAGACAGCTAGAAAATTTGCAAGTATTTGGAAATGAAGTAGTACATTTCTAACTAACTCATGGGGGAGAAAAAAGGAATTGAAAAGGAAATTTTTTAAAAAGATTTTATTTATTTATTTATTTATTTATTTATTTATTTATTTATTTGAGAGATGCCAAGCATGAGAGGGGGAGGGGTAGAGGGAAAAGCAGAGAGCCCCATGAGGGACTAAAACCCAGGACTCTGGGATCATGACCTGAGCAGAGCTGAAGGCAGACACTTACCAGACTGAGCCACCCAGGAGCCCTTCAAAAGGGAGATTGAAATACACTTAAAACCTAATAAGAATGAAAGCAAAGCCTATTAAAATTATTTAATGCAGGTAACGCAGTGCTCGGAGTAGAATTTATAGCATATGTGTATGCATGTATGCATGTGTATAGATAATAAGGGAATATTCTGGATATATATATCTTAGAAAAGAAGGACATGTTTCTAAGGTCACTGATTTAATCTTTTTTTTAAAGAAAAGCAAAAACAAAACAAAACAAAAAACAACCTAAAACCAAACTCTAAAAAGAAGAGCAAATTAAACCAAATAAAACCAATTTAAAGGCAGGAGAAAAGCAAGAACAGAAATAAGAAATCAGAAAAAGAAAATTAAAGAGACTAAAATCTGATTCTTTGAAAAAAAATTAATATAATTTATAAATCCCTAGCCAACCTGAAGGGAAGAGGTGAGACAATTTACCAATATCAGAAATGAGAGAGGAGACAATAATAGTACAGAGACTACAGAGTTTAAGGATAAGGGAATATCATGGACAACTTTATGTTAATATATGACAACTGAGATGAAGTACAAAAATTCCTTGAAAGACACAAAGTGCCAAAGTTCCTTCAAAAAGAAATAGATAACTGAATTGTGCTTTTTCTTTTTTTTTTTTTTTTTTGAATTGTGCTTTTTCTACTAAACAATTTGAATTTTACTAAACAAAGAAAATTCTAGGCCCAGGTGGTGACCTCTATTCACCATGTGAAGATGAAATACGACCTATGGTTAGCAAACAACATAAATAGAACATAAGGAAAAAATGTGAACAGACATTTCAACAAAAAGATACATACATTAAAGCTTAGCCCTTGAGAAGATGCTCAACATCATTCTTTAGTCATTAAGAAAATGCAAATTTAAAACAACAATGAGATCTCATTGCACAGTAGAACGTGTAATATAGAAATAAGAAGCTTGATCAAAACGATTATGGCAAAGGTGTGGAACTACCTCATCTCTTATATCTTGTTAGTGGGAATGTGAAAAAGCACAAGCATCTTAGAAAACATTTATATACACACCTATGGCGTGACTTGGCTATTCACTCCTAGGTATTTATCTGAAGCATGTTTCCACACAAAGACACATATACAAATGTTCATAGAAAATTTCTTTGTACTAAAACTAAGAATGACCCAAATGTCCATCAATAATTGAATAATTAAATAAATTGTAATACATTCATATAATAGTATATTACTGTCCCATTAAAAACTGAATGCACTTTGGTGATATCCAACAACATGGATGAATCTCAGCATAATTACGCTGGGAAGAAGCCAGACAAAGAAAGAGCACATACTCTATGACTCCATTTACATAAAATTCTAGAAAATTTAAATTGATCTGTAGAGACAGAAAGCAGATTTGAGGTTGCCTAGAATTGGGAATCAGGAGTACAGAGAGGCATGAAGGGAGGCTGCAAAGTCACATGTAAACTTTGGGGATGATGGATATTTTTATTATCTTGATTGTTGTAATGGTTTCACAGTGTGTGTGTGTGTGTGTGTGTGTGTATGAAATCTGACAACACAATGCACAAACAATACTATATACATACATATGTATATGTTTACATATATATGTATATATGTGTATATATGTATATGTATATATATATACAGTTAATTTTGGTAGTGATATTTCCATAGAATTAGGAAAAATTATTCTTGCCATGTCCATGATCAGAATAGACACAAATATTCTGTGGCTGTTGTTGAAACTATGTCCTATTTCCTCTCCCATATGTGACTAAGATTCCACTCCAATAATCGTGTAGCTTTTCTATTGGGACCTCGTAGACTACATTCTTTCATTGGAAAGCAGTTTGAGCTAAAAATACCATATTCAAAGATTCAGTATATGTTTCCAACTAGAGAGTCAACAAGAGAGATTCGTGAGTGAGATTTGGAGGACAGAATTAAGGCAGCAGCCACTTTATAACTCATCCATATTGTGGCTCATCTGCTCGCTCAGGTCATTGGTATGGGACAGCTTCTCATCCTGCAAGTGCTCATCCTTCCTCTGGATCTTTTCAACTTTTTCTTCTTCTGGTCCAGAAAAGTATGTTCACTTCCATAATGGAGGGCACCAGCTTCCCCTGCAGGATTTCCTTACCTTCAATATTATAGGCAACAAGAACTGACACATATTTCAATCCATCCTCATGGACTCTAGCTCATGCTGTGGTTTGGGGTGTCCTTACTGTCATGTATTCAGACACATCTTCCCTTCCCAAATGCCATCCTTTTGGATTTAAATCTCCATCACCAGACTCTAAATTTACATGAGAGAATATTAGATAGGTAGATTTTAAAGCTTCAGCCACTTCGAAGAAAGTTTCATTTTCAGCTTGGATCTCTGATACCATTTCTTGGGAGGTGAAAATTTTAAGTATGCACTCACAATGCCACCACCCATGGAAGCCTGCCTTAATAATTTCAAAGCTCGCTTGTCAGTATAGGCATAGAGGCTGTGTCCTATAGAGACCTCTAAATCCTTACTTGTAATGGAGTAGATTTAAAGATTGCAGACAGAGCAAACCACATTACTGTGTTATTTGGAACCAATGCTTTGTATTATCTCCTAGTCATATGACGCTTCTGTGGATTTATGGCCCTATGTGAGTCCTTGCCTGTAATTACCCCATAACATAAGGCACAAATGTTCATGAGAAAGGATGAGTCTTTCTTACATGTTTTAATTTCCCCTTTATTCCACATGGAAGGCCTCGGAACTAGCCTTCCTTCTGTGATTTTGCCATAGAGTGTATTCTTCCTTTTGTTTTACAGTCTTTAAAATTTAACTTTGTGCTGAACACAATGAAACATGCTTCCATCAGCTCTGTCCCTTGTGTCTGTGCAGATTACCATGCAGATGAAAGACGAAACCATGTATGCATTCAATTCATGTTTCCGACCATCCAACCTATCCTAGGATTCAGCATTCCTGGGTGTGGGTAAAGCACAATTCTTAGGGGCCATTGAATGAAGTCAGCTTATGGGGTACTATCTGTTTTGACCTCATTCTCGTCCTCTACCCTATAGGGAAATATTAGAAAGAAGTTAGCAATTGCAGGCACAGAAACTAACCCATGAGTTAGGACTCCTTTGGTTGTAAAGCCAGCTAAATTTGACTTCCTTTTTTTTTTTTTTTTTTTTTTACTTCCTTTAAAACAAAAAAAAGAATGTTTTTCCTCATGAGGAGTGTGTCAGTATTTGAGTATGTAAGTGTGTGTGTAGGTGTAATGAAAATGGAGCTTTTGTTCTAGGAGAATAACTGGCTTTGAGGACCTCTCCACAATTGTGAGCATATCTTGAAAGGTCCCAGCTGTCAGTACTACTATAAGAACATGAAATCACCAAAGAGAACTACACACCGCAGAAAGGAATTTCATTATGCATCAAGACTAGAGAAAGGCTAACCTGTTTAAGCAATTTGGATAGATTCAGATACAGCTGGAGTTTCCCTTGACTAATTAAGTTCCTTTCCATCCTATTTTATTAAAGATAGGAACAAAGGAAGCCCTCTTGGAAGTGCTGGCTACCTGATTTTAATAGTAATATTGGTAATATCAACGCTTTAAGGAAGTAAATGTTACCATTTAATTAATTTTTTCCCTTTAGAACATTTAAACTCTCTCATAAATCATTTCTATCTGGTAGAGTGAAGTATACAAAGATGGGATCAAAGGGATAGGCCTAAATTTCAGATTTTCCACTTGGTTGAAATATATCTATTAACTATTACTCTTTCTAATCCTCTGTGTTCATGGCTGTGAATTGAGAGATAGATTCTCAGTTATTTTCTCTACCTGAAAACTAATTATTATTTCATCCTAATACATGTAAAATATTACCCACTTTTAGTTATGTCATTATGTCATTAATATGACAGCCAAATTAATACTATCAGTGAACTATTTCTGTCATACTAGGTTTCAGGTAGCTTAATTAAAAAAAAAAATTGCCAGCTCTAGAAACTTTTACCTACTTTCTTCATGCTTATCAGTGTTGTAACAATGAAACATGGCTGGGTGAGAACACTGGTAGCCAGAAGAAGTATAAAAGAGGGAGATAGGCTGTATTTTCATTTTTATTAAAATTCTTATTTTCAACTAGCTATATGCTTTTTAAGCCTAATTTCCTTTTGGCTGTGGGCAACTTTTCGCAGGTTTTACAATCTCTTCATAAAACACAACCTGTCCCATTATCACATTACATACCTCCATAGGCACATAATATTTTGCTCAATATTAGAGGTGGGGAGATAAAGGCAAGAACTGTTTTCAAGGTTTTGAACTTTTCATTAAAGTGCACTCTATTGGGTTTCGCTCCTAGTCACAATAAGCATAATAAAATATTTGAAACGTTTTTATTTACTGGTGTCTATATATCTCTTGTAATTAAGAATTATTTTGGGTAAATGAACTATCTTCACAGTCCTCTTAATTTTGTTTCCATTTCTATAAATGACACACATGAATTGGTATTTACTATGCTAATGGAACAAGGTAAAGAACTGAATCACTCTACTCATGCAAAAAAGATTAAGTGTTTTTTTCCAATAATTGAAACTTCTGTCTATTGGATGACAAACTTTTACTTATGCACATCTCTGTTTTTTTTTGTTTGTTTGTTTTGTTTTGTTTTTTGTTTTTGTATATTTTTTTTATTGGAGTTCGATTTGCCAACATATAGCATAACACCCAGTGCTCATCCTGTCAAGACTCACATCTCCTTATTTCCTGAGTCAATGAGTTTCTTTGTACTGTAAGTGATTTGTCTACTTGAATTTTAACTTAAAATCTAACTCCCAGGATTGGTAGGATGCAAGAGCCTTTGTATTAATCATTCTCTTTCATTCCTTTCCCTGCTATACCTCAGGACCATGTCTGAGTGAATTAGTGTACCCATGTCTGGATGGAGAGAAGGGGGCCTTAGTTGGTGAATTGGCCCCTGGATTCTGGTTGATGATAGACTTAAGTTCCTTACAGCTGTAAGATGAGATCCCTTTCTTCCTGGCTGTTGGCCAAGGCCAACTGTAAGGCTGCCTACATTCCTTGTTGTGTGACTCTCTCCATCTTCAAACCAGCCACAGAATGCCAAGTTCCTTCCATACTTCAAATCTTTCTGATGATTTCTTCTGTTCCACCAAAAACAGAATAGTCAGCTTTTGTATACTTTTATCTGATTAGGTCAGGCTTGCCTGAATAATTTCCATCTTAAACCAATTGACTTGGAACTTTAATTTGTAAAATTCCTTCAAAGCAGTACCTAGATTAGTGTTTGAAAAGCCAAGGGAGGGCAGCCCAGATGGCTCAGTGGTTTAGCGCCACCTTCAGTCCAGGGTGTGATCCTAGAGACCCAGGATTGATTCCCACAGGGGGCTCCCTGCATGGAGCCTGCTTATGTCTCTGCCTCTCTCTCTCTCTCTCTCTCTGTCTCATGAATAAATAAATAAAATCTTAAAAAAAAAAAAAGCCAAGGGAGTGGAATCTCGGGAGGACCACAGTTTGCCTTCTGGTCCCCATATAATCATGTCCCTCCCAAAACAAAATGTATCTACCCCATTTCATGGTACGTTTCATGAAACGTTTCATTTTATTACAGCATCATTTTCAAGTCTAAAATCTCATCTAAATCTTATCAACTCAAAATTCTAAGTTCTCATCATCTAAACCATCTAAATTTGATATACACGAGGCTATCTTTCTTCCAGAGACTTAGGAAGAGACTGCTTCCAAGGTCATTCACAGTGTTGGCAGAATTTAGTTCTTTGTGGTTGTAGGACTGAGGTCCCTTTTCCTTGCTGGGTTGTTAGCCAGGAATTGTGCTCTTCCCCTAGAGGGAAGCTATATAGCATCTACAAAGAGATTTTTTTTTTTGCCAAATAACATAACATATTCAGGGGCATGCTGTTGTATCACATTCATAGTTTTCAAAGAATAGAGTAGGGTAACTTTGGCAGTCATTTAAGAATTGTACCAAACATGGATAGGATGCTCTTATGGGCCTTCTGGAACCTTTCCTACTTTTCTTTCTCTGCTACTCCTGACTAATTAAGTCTTAGATCTGTATATTATTCGGTTTTCCCATACATTTCTACTGGCCCTGAAAGACAGGTAGAGCAAGGACCTGGTATCTGATTTATTTATACTACCTTTGTCTTCTTACAGTCCACTCAGTCTGGCAAAGCAAGCTTTACACTTGTTCTATTTTATTATGGCTTTCTTTAATGTAAAACCTTGCAAGTTATGTTTGCCATATTTGGTTCTTATTATGGTTGTCATAGGACAATTCAAATCTTAGAATTAGAGTTCAAATATAAGTATACACTCACTCATTTCTAATTTTGGAGAGGGATTCTAATTCTTCCCTATATAAAATGCACAGAAGGTACAAAAGAAATAAATGGAGATTAATGAGTTTGAATAAATATTGAAAATTGAAGAGGAAATGCATATAGAGTTAAATTCAAATTTGGATCATTGATTCTCTAGTGAACAGATACCCCTTTAAATTTTTACATTATTATTGTAGACATGTGGTAAGTGCTCCCTAGGTCTGGTGCCCAGTAGAATCTGAGAAATATCCTACTGAACACACAGATTAAAACTGTTCACATGTCATTAATTTAACAAATATTTATTGAGTACTTACTATATGTTAACACTCTTTGTTAACTGTTCTAGTGAATGAGATGCATGAGTAAACAAAGCAGATACAAAAGCCCTGTACTTAACTATATAAGTAAGTTATATAGAATCTTAGAAAACAAGTACTTCTTACACAGATAGAGCAAGATAAAAGAGATCAGAAATGTTGATTATGGAATGTAGAAATTCAATTTTAAATAAGTTTATGGAAGATCTCACTAAGAATGTACTGTTTGAGCCAAGAGGTTGCTATGCAGCTGTCTAGGAAAAGAAGATTGTAGGTAAAGAATAGGGCAAAGGCAATAATTGGAATAGTCTAGGAACAGCAAAGGAGCAGTGGAGCTAGGATGGACGAAGCAAGGGGGAGAGTGAGAGGAAAGGAGGTAAGAGGGCTAGGCAGAGTAGGAGAGAAGTTAGGTAGGGACACACAATTATTGTAAATATTTCAGATTTTCCTCTGAAAGGAAGGGAGAAACATTTGATAACTTTGTGCTAGGCTTGACATAAGAATATGGCTCGCATTCTTTTTTTTTAAATTCTTTATTTATTTATGATAGTCACACAGAGAGAGAGAGAGAGAGAGAGGCAGAGACATAGGCAGAGGGAGAAGCAGGCTCCATACACTGGGAGCCCGACGTGGGATTCGATCCCGGGTCTCCAGGATCGCGCCCTGGGCCAAAGGCAGGCACCAAACCACTGCGCCACCCAGGGATCCCTATGGCTCGCATTCTTAAAAAAAATCACTTTAAATGCTTTATTGAGAATACTTGAATGCGGCAAGGAAGGAAGCTAGGACCTGGTTAGGAGGCTACTGCAATGATCCAAACCAAACCAAACCAAACCAAACCAAACAAACAATCCCCCCCCCCCCCAAACAACAAAAAACCAAAAGCGGATTGTACTAAAGTGTTAAAGACAAAATGTGAGTAGTGGGCAAATTGTTGATGTATTTTGAAGATATAGCCAAGAGAAGTTTTTGAAGGATTGGTTATAGTTGCAAGGGAAAAAACTCAAGGATGAATCTAAATTTTTTGGCTTGAGCAATTAGAAAGATGGAGCTGTCAACTAAGATGAAGAATGCAGGTAAAAACAGTTTTAGGAAATATCAGAGTTTCAGTTAGGATTATGTTAAATTTGAAATATGAGCTATCCAAATGGAAAAGTTTATTAAATATTCAAGTATAATTTTTTTTAGATATTCACTTACAGATATTTACTGGATACCCAAGTGGAAACGAGTCAAGATTTGAAATATGAGTTTGGAGTTAAAAGAGAGGTATGGGCTACAGATATGAATTTGGAATTTGTTGGCATGAGGACAGATCCAAGGGACTGTATAGAAATACCAGTGTAGTGAGTATAGATGGACTAGAGAATCAAAGGCTGAGTCTTGGAGCACTATAATTTTAAGAGGTCAGGCAGAAAGGAGGAATAAGAACAGGAGACTTGATAAGAAGAGAACAGCATGATAAGAGGATATTAAGAGGCTGTAGTGTTCTGAAAATCAAAGAGAGTATATCAAGGAGAAGGAAGGAATCAAGGAAGGGGTGATGGGTGTCAAGTATTGCTAGTGGGTCAGGTGAGATGCAGAATAAGAATTGACTATTGGATTTAAGAGACTGAAGGTTGGTGACTTCAACAAAATTAGTTTTGTTCAGGTATGAGATGTTTGCTTACATGGAGTGGTTTTAAAAGAGAGTAGAAAGAGAGGAGCAGGATAAATTGAGTTTGGACAGCTCTTTGATGAGCAACAACAGGGAATTGCAGCTGATGAGAAGGTGGGGCCAGAGGAGATTTTTCTTTTTTTTTTTTTTAATGAGGGAAAAGCACAGCATATTTCTGTGCTAATTAGAATAGTCATAAAGGAGGAAGAAACTGATTCTGTAGGAGAGAGAATTATTATGGCAAATATTAGAGTTGTTGAGAGGGAATAGGATCTCATGCCCGAGTGAAAGAAAGGGCTTTTGAATTTTATTGAAATGCTTTCACATCTTATCTTTTACCTTATTCTTGTCCTCTGTTGGTAGAAATGTGAGCCAATACACTTGTTTTTGAAGAGTTTTTTTCACATATCCTTGTGTGCTAGAACAATATTCTCTTACGTCTAGAAATGACAGTATCTTCTGTACTAGGTATTTACTTTTGAGCTATGACTTTCATAATTTATTTTTTTGTTAATGACTTTTAGTCACTTGCGTTAATTTTTGTTTTTAGTATAGTTTTTCTTTTGGATGACAGAGCACTTTTCCAACTAAATTCTTAAATATTTTACGTAAGGAGAAGCCAAATCTACTAATGTCAGATCAATCAATATATTTATTCTGGCCATGGATCAAAACTGTGATGACAGTGAAGAAGAAGAAAGAATCTTGCTAGCACAAAATAATGCCATATGGAAATTAGCTGAATTGTTAAATTCAACTCCTGTGGTACAAAAATAGGAATTAGTGTATTCAGATAAATACTGGAATAAAAAGGCAAGTTGTTCTAATACACATTAAATTCCTAAGAATAGACTTCAGGGATGTAACTGGTTAAGCACTTAGAAACCATATAAAAATGTTATCTCTATCTAGCCTTGTTAAGAGAAAGACATTTATAAATAGAATTTTGCAGATATCCTCATGCATTATTCGCACATTCACCTCACGATGTAGGCTTTAAACCTAAACACCTATATTGTAATTTATTGGTAAACTCAAACGCTGTTATTAAAACACTACAGATCAATAGTTTAACTTAGCAGTACCATTTGAGTGGGAGAGCAATCCCTATATGCATTTGGAGTTATGTGTTAAAGAAACTGCGTATTATTTAAAAGCTTACTAAACAAATAACATTAAATAGAGACAACTGAATTCCCTCCTCAGACATGAAATTGTGTTTTGTTATTATAAATAAGGAGTAAATTTCTATGCTTTACCATTCCTTGCTATGATGGATTTTTCTTTAGTTTATGTTATGAATCCCAAATTCACCAACATGAACAAATGTATCCAATACCCTATGTATAATTTATACTTTGGCAGCTATGATTTTCCTTTCCACCCCTCCTTTTTTTTTTAGAATTAGTCTTGCTCTTAGGGACACTATGTGGGTGAGTACTGAAGAAAATCCAGAGTTAAGTAAAGCATGAATATATATATTCTTAATAATAATATATATATTAATATAATATATTATTATAATAATTATAATATAATATAATATAATATAATATAATATAATATATATATATCCAACACAATTACATACTCAAAGGGACATAGTAGAAGAGAAGTACGTAGTAGAGGGAAGGCAAAATACTTCTAGAAGATGGTCCAAGTTTGAGTCTTAGCAATAATAAGTACTTTAAAAATGTTATGCATATAGCAAGACAAAACAAAACACATTCATGACAGTGACAGAAAATTATAGCTGTTTATGCTAGGCAGTATTTTTGGGGTTATATATGAGGTGATTGATAAAGCTTACAAGATGTGTAGGGCAAATGCAGTCAGAAATATTTCAGTAATTTAGGATTTTCCTGGAAATATTCTTTTAGTGAATATTGAGCACCTGCTAATCAAATTACTGTTAGAAATATTTCTTGTCCATGGCATTTTCAGTGTTCCCTGTCATGTTTGTTAGCTAAGGTAAGGATGATTATGCTATGATGATCTAAGTCAAAGCTTTTGAAATTATTTCTGTACAGGTCAAATAACAGTATGGAAACCATTTCAATAGATGGAAATGTACATTTTAATATAAAATTTTAAAAATTTATACTGCATTTAAGGAAAATGAATTCTACTGACATTGACCCATAGATTTCTTCTTTTAGTTCCTCTGTTTTCTGTGTTAACTTTGTACATATCTACAAACTATATGTTGGTGTTATTTCCATGCTTGATTTTGTTATTAGGCTAAGATGTTCTTGAGGGCAGACCTAGGTTTATTGATCCTGATAACTTAATGTGACATATTTGTAGTCTTTAGCATGTTATGCAGTTGTAATCTATGGCACAGACTCACCAATAGCTGGTAAACACCTGGGTAGTAAACATATAAAAAAGCTTTAAAAATTGAACTCGTTGAAACCACAGCCTACAGAAGGCGAACCATCAGTAGGAAATCCAAATAATCTATGCTTCTACATAATCAAACCACAGAAAACTAAAGACAAATAAACCTTGAAAGCAACCCCTGGAAAATGACACCTTCATTTTTAAGGGAACCAAGATTCTAATGAGTGAATGGTCCAGAACAGAGTGGCACTAAATTTCTAGTGCTAAAAACCCTGTTAACCCAGAATGCCATGTCCAGTGAAAATATCCTTCAGCTATGAAGATAAAATAAAACATTCTCAGTTGAAGGAAAACTAAGAGAATATGTAGCCAGCCAAACTGACTTACAATAACTACCAAAGAGAGCTTTTAAGATAAAAGGAAATGATAACTGGAAGGAAGCTTGGAATATCACTAAGGAAGGATACACAACAGAAAAGGTAAATACTGGGTACACAGAATAGGTATTCTTCTCTTCAGTTCTTTAATATGAGTTTAATGGTTTCAGTGTATGTATATGTAATTTATATGACAATTAGAGTATAAAAGGACCTAGAAAGTGATAGTATTTCCACACTATAATTAAAGTGGCAAAATTCTGATTCTAAATAGATTGTAAAATTACATATGCATTTCATAATCCCTAGAGAAGCCATTAAAAATATAAAAGATGTATAGTCAAAATCAAACTTAATTAATTAAAATGGAATGCTAAAGATTTCCAAATAACCCAAAGGAATAAGATAGCATGTAATACAAAGGAAAAAAATAATTAAGTGGTAGATCTAAATCCAAACACATAGATAATTACATTAAAAGCAAAAGGACTGAAATACCTAACAAAATCAGAGACTGGAAGAATGGAACTTTGGAAATATTCATCGAGATTGAGAAGTTTTCTATTAGTTTTTTTTTTTTTTTTTCTCCTCTTTTTTTTTTCTTTTTCTTTTTCTTTTTTGTTTCTTTTTTGTCTTTTTGGCTCTTTTCTCTCTCTCTTCTCATCTCTGGGACTCCCATTACATATATGTTGGTACATTTGCTGTTATCCCACAGGTCCTGCATTCCCTTTCCAATTTGTTGTTGCTGTTGTTCTGTAGATTGGATGGTTTCTATGCATCCATGTTCAAGTTCACTTGATTATTTGTCATGTCATTTCAAGTCTACTCTTGAGCCCATCTAGTGAATTTTTCATTAAAATTATTGTACATTTCACATCTAGAATTTGCATTTGTTTCTTTTGCTTTATTGATATTCTTTATTGTGTTATTATAATCATATATTTCTTTATTATTTTAAACTTGGTTACCTTTAATTGCTTAAATATTTTTGTTGTATCTGCTTTGAAGTCTTTGTCTGCCAAATCAAATATCTTGTTCCACTCAATGACAATTTCTACTGATTACTTTTTTTACTGAGAAATAGGTCAGATTACTACTTCTTTGCCTTTTCATCTTATTTTTTGAAAACTGGACATTTTAGGTCATTTAGTAACTCCATATTCTGATTTTTTTCCCCTTGAGGATTGTTGCTTTTGCTTTGTTGTTTGCTTATTTATTTTAAAAGTAACTTGAGTGGACTTAGCCTGTGGATTCTTTCTCCTCTGTGCTGTACAATCACTGATGTCTCTCCTTAGATGATGGTGATGATGATTGCTTAAATTTAGGCGAATTTCCGGGATGTCTTTGTGACCAGCCAGTGATTCACTGTAGGCTGTGCTGTTGTGCTGAAATGCTCTGAGGGATAAGATTCCATCGTCTGATGATAGATCAGTGTGTGGGTTTGAAAATGTGTCCAAAATTCAGGTGATTTTTTAAATTGCCTCTGTTTTATAGTTTCGCTGCATCCTCTCACATCTTCCCTACACACACCTGAGATAAGTGCCTGAGATGAATGGAGAGATTATGAAGCCTCTATGGGTCCATCAGTTTCAAGATCACCTTGTTAAATTTCTGGCTCTTCCTCTAGTCTACTCTGTGACTTAACTGGGACTACATTCTCAGGCTAAGGTTGCCGAAGGTTGTGCCCATAATTTTCTCCTGGATTTGCTACTCGCACTGACAGTGCATCTGAGTGCATCCTGGAGTGGAAGGGTGTTCATCTCCTCTGGCCAATTTGCCTCTGGTGGGCATAACCAGCCATGGCTCAGTAGGATAACCATGCTGTTCCAGGTGATGTGGGAGGTAGCGGGAGCCCCAGGCATAAATGAAGTAGACACCCACAGCTCTTACCTGAAGTTCAGCAGTGCTGTGTGAATCATGGCTTCTCAATTTGATGTTTGCTTTTTGTTGATATCCAGATCTCTGATATGGTTGTTTTGGGAAATTTTTGTGTAGTTTTTTCTTTGTTTTTTTTTTTTTTGTTGTTGTTGTTTGTTTGTTTGTTTGTTTGTTTTTTTGTGTGTGTAGTTTTATACCTGTTTTGTGGGAGAAGATTTGCCAACCTCTTCACTCATCTATAGACAAAGTCCCATCCCTTTCCATGTTATTTTTGTTTAGCATTAAGTTCAATCTCATTATTAACTCCTTTTACTTTTATTATGATTTTTGTTCTTAACGCTATGTATACAGCTAAAGTTAATTTAGGCTTATTATCCCCCTCATAAACAATTATTTCCACCATTGCACTTGTAGGCATTTATCCTAGAAATATAAACACATACATTCACAAAAAATCTGCATGTGAATGTTCATAGCACCCAGATAGCCTCAAACTGGAAACAACTCAAAAGTCCTCCAAAGGGTGAATGGCTAGGCATATTATGGTACATCCATACAATGGAACACTACTCAGCAATAACAGGAAACAAACTACAGATGCCCAGTACAACTTGGAAGGATTTCAAGGCCAATACACTTGAGTAAAAACAGTCAGTCACAAAAGTTATATACAGGTCAACTACTCAACGGTGAATTCTCAAGTTTACATCAGAAATTGAGGAAGTTCAGGACTGAAGAAGGTGCCATGTTTTTAACTTCCCATGTATTTGCCAAAAGATATAAATCCTATGTAAATGATATTAGCATGTTGGCCTCCCATCTGGTTTTAGAGCATTAGCAGAAATACATAGGAATTTACCCCTTTCTAAAGCGTCTTCACTTTTGATATTTCAGGACATGAGCACACTTGAAAACAAAACCATTGAGACAAAATGAAGGCAATAAGTTGCCCTCAAAAAGTCATATGCACATGAATCCATTTATATAACATTCTTGCAGTAACAAAAGGATAGAGATGAAGAGCAGTGTAGTGGTTAGTAGGGACAAGGGGAGGGGAGCTACTTTGTGTAGTGGAACAGTTCTGCATCTTTATTTTGGTTGTGGTTACATGAGCATATACATGTGATAAAATTGTGTAACATTCTACACACATGCTAAAAGTTGCATGTGTTAACTGGTGAAATCTGAGTAAGATTTGTAGTCTAGTTAACAATATTGAACCAGCATCAACTTCCTGGTTTCAAGTAATTATTATACTAAGGTTGTGTGACTTGTTAACATTGGGCGACCTGATGAAGATTCACAGGATTCTGTATTATTTTTGTTGCAGCTTCCTGCAAGTCTAGAATTACTTCAAAATAAAAACTTTTAAATAATGAAGAGAAAGGTAGTTTCTCAATTAAAACTATTAATTAATTTATTAATAATTAATGATTAATTTAATTTAT